>NC_142182.1:1835000-1875000 GCF_026936395.1 Plectropomus leopardus
TCAGGTCATCTCCTGCCTCAAACTGAAATACGCCGACCAGGTGAGACACTCTGTCCCCTCCTCTCACTGCTCATCAACATCAGCGCTCGTTTTTGGGTTTTTTGTTTCATCCGTCTTTAAACTCTGAAGCTTCACACTGAGGTTTTCTCTTTATATTTAGAGACACATTAATATCAGCTGAACTGATCGCAGCATCTGAACCTTTTGGTATTTTAACAAACGATGAAAAACGAGGGAAAAATTCATTCATTCATTTTTAGGACTGAATCGGTACAATTCAAATGCACAGGTGGAAAGAAGTTGTCGTTATTATTTTGGTAACTAACGAGTAACATGACATCAAATCCATCCAACAAAAACAAAACAAGAGGTCGAATTATCGTGTTTGTTTATAAAGAAATATGAACGAATAAAAACTGAATGTTGTCTGAATGTTATTTGGTTAAATATAAATATTCACGCGTGTTTGTGTGTATGCGTGTTTGCGTGTTTGCATGTTTGTGTGTTTGTGTGTTGTGACAGCGTTTGTCTCCAGACTGCGAGGCTCAGATCCAGGTCATCCTGCAGGAGTCGGCGCTGGACTACAGACTGGACCCTCAGCTGCAGATCCACTGCACACAGGAGGTTTACACACTTCTGCTTCCTTACACATACACGCACACACACACACACACACACACACACACACACACACACACACACACACACACATACACACACACACACACACACACACACACACACACACCCTCAATGATCAGTGTTTGATTTTTATGGAGCAAAACTGCGACTGACCTCAGATGTTTTGATTTTGCTGCAGCAGCTGCAAAAATGTTTGATGCTGTGGGGCGATTTTTTTTTTTTTTTAATAATATACTATTTTTGAGCATCTGGAAAAATACTTTTTCTTGCACTAACAACTTTAGATCATGAAGGATACTTTTTTTGTTTTTTTTAGATTATTGACAGGACAGTGAGGTGAGAGAGGGGGAGAGAGAGAGGGGGAGACATGCAGCAAAGGGCCGAGGCCGGATTCGAACCTGCGGCCGCTGCAGCGAGGACACGGCCTCTGTACATGGGGCGCCGCTCTATCCCATGAGCCATCAGGCGCCCCATCCTTTTTTTTTTTTTTTAATAGATGTTTATTCTTTTTTTTCTACTTAACATGGTGCTCTCCATATTCCTAAAGACATCTCAGATTAAAAACAGACAAAAATAAAATTAAAAAAATATTGAAACTACCACTACTGCTACTAATAACAGTAATAAATAAATAAATGAATAGACAATAATTGAAATAAATCAAAAATAAAGGTAAAAAACACCGTCTATCTACCCACATGCAGGGACTGGACTCGTGTCCTCTGCGATGTAATGTGGCTGAGTGCTCAGCAGAGGGGGGTGACGGCTCAATAATTGGCCGAGGGGAATAAAACCAGCTGCTTTTAGTGGTAGTTTAGGTAAAACTGGTTGGTGTGATCAGTTTAAAGGACTTTCAAATGGAGAAATCTGGAGAAAATGTGTGAAATTCCTTCAGATCTTTAATTTTATTCTGCCTGAAGACATTAAAACCTTATTTTTTTATCTTTATTCTACTAGAGACTTTGTGTCCAGACAGGCATTAAATACCAAAATCATGACAGCGATACAAACTCTAAATTATACAAACAGCTGTGATATGAAAATATATTTTAAAAGTAAATAAATAGAAATAAAAGCTCTGTCAGTTCAGCTGCTTCATGCACACTCGTCCCTCCGGAGAGGCCGCCGCTCACACGATTCTTTAAAATATGTCGAATTAACGCGGACTGACGATGACGGGACCTGACGATGACGGGACCTGACGATGATGGGACCTGACGATGACGGGACCTGACGATGATGGGACCTGACGATGATGGGACCTGACGATGATGGGACCTGACGATGACGGGACCTGACGATGACGGGACCTGACGATGACGGGACCTGACGAGTGGAAACTGGCTCAGCTGATGCTGCTAATCTGTAAATTATCACAAGATGTCATCCGGCTGAGCGGAACATTTAAAATCTGCCGAGGAGATCGTTTTTGACGTTTGTTTTTTTAAATATGAAAATTTAGATAAAACAGATATCTGCTCGGCCGCGCTGACACGGGCCGGTCGGGGCTCGGTGTGTTGCTGAGAGGCACGTTGGCAGCTCATGCAGCTGTTAATGACTGTGTGTGTGTGTGTGTGTGTGTGTGTGTGTGTGTGTGTGTGTGTGTGTTCAGATTTCCCGGCTGTGTCCGGAGGAGGCAGCAGCTCAGGAGCAGACGGGGCAGGTGGAGGAGTGTCTGAAGGTCAACCTGCTGAAGATCAAACAGGAAGGATGTAAGAAGGTAAATTAACTCTTCAGTGACCACTGAGGGGGACGAAAATCACAGCGTCACTCATTTTTAACACCTTTTTAGTATAAAACAGTGTCTTCTATTGGCGTGAATAATAATAATAGTAATAATAATAATAATAATAATAGTTATTATGATAATGATATGATTAGGGATCGGCATCCTCGGAGGTCCCACGATACGATATTATCACGATACTTAAGTCACAATGAGGATTAGGGCCATGTTAAAGAAAGAAAAGTTTCAATTTTGAAGAAAAAAAAAAAAAGTAATATTGTGAGAATTAAGTCACAATTTCAAGAATAAAAGTCAAAAATTTGTGGGAATAAAGTCGGAATGTTTCAATATTAAATTCATAAATTTATGAGAAAAAAGTTGTAATTTTATGAGAAAAAAAGTAATTTTATGAGATTAAACTCCTAATTTTATGATACTAAACTTTTCTACTACAAATAATGTCCCAAAAAGAAAAACAGTAATAATTATTGCAATAAAATGCATCTGAAAAAGTACTTGATTTTATTATTCTAGCAGGCTACCAAAAGCTTTCAGAATCAGAATCAGAATCAGAATCAGAATCAGAATACTTTATTCATCCCAAGGGAAATTCTGTTCGTAACAGTGCTCCGATCAACAACAACAAACAGGTAAGAAAAACAAGACAATGCACATAGTGCACATAATGACAGAATAAAAAAAAAAATCAATACGGCACAGTATTTTTAGTATTTTTAGTATTTTTATTTGTATCTGTAATATTAATAGTTTATATAATTCGAAAAAGGATACTTGGCGTCTGTGTATTGATCCGATATAGCCACTAAAAAATATTGCAATACTGTGCCGTATTGATTTTTTTTTGTGATGTTGCATATCGAACAAATGTTTGTAACCTTTTATCTTTTTTCTTTTTCTCCCTTTTTTCTGCTCTTATTTCCATGTTTTCCTGCTCGTCGTCTCCTTTGTGTCCTGCTCCTCGTCCTGCTCCTTGTTTCTCGTCCTGCTCCTTGTTTCTCGTCCTGCTCCTTGTTTCTCGTCCTGCTCCTCGTCCTGCTCCTCGTCCTGCAGGAGGTGTTGAACATGCTGAAGGAGAGTAAAGCGGACATCTTTGTTGACCCCGTCCTCCACACCGCGTGCGCTCTGGACATCAAACATCAGTGTGCGGCGATCCCACCGGGCCGAGGACGGCGTGAGTCCACAGACTCACACACCTCAACCCAGAAATCACAAAACACTTTTTATCACCGGATATGAAAACGCAGGAAATCACATATGATTTCATCGACTTTTTAATATATATTGAACTTTAATTCAGGGGATTTATCAATAAAAATAAAAAAAGTCGGGTATCCCATAATTTGGATGCCTTTTTTAGCCATATGTCTTATTTTAAACTCCTAAAAAAAGAAAACGGTGTGATCGCAGTTAAATAAAAATATTTTTTTACATTTAGGTAGATTTGTAATTCCAAAGATTTTAACGTGTTTTAGGCTCAGAGCAGTTTTTCATCTTTATTAACACACATATAAACATTATTTAAATGTGTTCAGTTCCAGTTTATCAATGTGTGTTGCGTTTGTTCAGCAGTGTTAACCCTTTGAAACCTTTGGAAAAAAAAAAATGTATATAAATATTTATGTATATATATATATATTTATTTTACATAGCCACAGACCAACAGAACGCACGTTAACGTGTTTATTTGCTTCCTCAGAGATGTCGTGTCTGATGGAGGCGCTGCAGGACAAACGCGTTCGTCTGCAGCCGGAGTGCAAAAAGAGACTTCAGGATCGCATCGACATGTGGAGCTACGCCGCCAAGGTACGACATCATCACCCTGTCGCTCAAACAAAAGTCTAAAAATACACATCAGGAGACAAACTGTAGAAAACTTCACTTGACTTAAGTGTGATGTTTACATATTTTCAAGTATCTATAATCAGTGACTGAGCTGTCTTTGTGATATCAGGAATTTGCCAAAAGTGGTTGAAAGATGATTAAAAGATTATTTTATTTTGACATTAAGAAATGCATAAAGTCAGTTTTAAGCAGGCTTTTAATTTGAAATTGTGTTAACAAGTCTTATGAATCCTTTTTTAAATGAGCATTTGCTTTGAAATAAGCTGCAAGAGATCGGTCATAAAGGAAGTTTTAAACCGAAATTGAGTTAACAAGTTTTATAAAAACCTGTTTAAGCCAGCTTTTGTTTTGAAACAGGTAAAATAAACAGCACGAGATAAGTCATTTAGGGGCTTTTAATTTGAAACTGAATTAACCAGCTGTGTAAAATGTGCTTTAAACGGGCTTTAAATTTGAAAACTGAGTTAAAAAAGTTTCAGAAAATCTGCTTAAGTGTTTTTAAAATTTTTAAATTGCTAGAATAAAATGTATGAAATGAGTCTAAAAGCAACTAAATTGAGATTAAGATAACCAGCTGTATGAAATGTGATTTAAATGGGGAATTTAAATTTGAAATTGAGTTAAGAAGTTTCATAAAACCTGATTAAGGGAGCTTTTGTTTTGAAAAAAACTGCATGAAATGAGTCTTAGGGGGGCTTTTAATTTGAAATTGAGATAGCCAGTTGATAACATGTTATTAAAATGGACTTTTAGTTTGGAATTATGTTAACAAGCTTATTGAAATCTTATTGAAAGCTTTTGTTTTGAAATAGGTAAAGCATACTGTATGTGTATGTAATGTGTATGTAAGTCATCAAGAGGCCTTAATTTTAAATTGAGTTCACAAGCTGGAAAAATCTGGTTTAAAGGGGCCTTATTTTGGAGCGGCTGATATGACAAGCGTGTCCTCACTTCCTGTCAGGTGGCTCCTGCCGAGGGCTTCTCGGACCTGGCCGTGCAGGTGATGATGTCGCCGTCCAAGAACTACATCCTGACTGTGATCGGAGCGGGCGTGGCGCTGCTCTTCATGATGGGGCTGCTCTGCGGCAGATTCACCAAACGCGTCACTCAGGAGCTGAAGGACAGGTAGACCCCGCCCACCCCGGGGTCAGGACACACACACAGGAGAAACGACCACCTCCTCCCTCCTCATTTTCCTCCTCCTCCTCCTCCTCCTCCTCCTCCTCCTCCTCCTCCTGTCCTGCACCCTCTGCCTCCTCCTCCATCGCTGGAATGACATTACCCACAATCCTGCAGACGAATGTGGGCTTGATCAGTGACTCACCTGCTCTTCCTCTACGCTCTCTAAGGGGCCCCGCCCCCCTGCGGCGCCTCTTTTTTCTTCTTCTTCTCCTCCTCCTGAGCGTCGACACAAAGCGCCGGGTCCTCCTGCAGTTTCACTCACCTGATGTAGATGCAGTATTATTACTCCATCTTTTTTTTTTCCCTCCTGCCCCTCGCTGTGGGCCGAGGAGAAGGGGAGGGAGGGTGGGAGAGGTGCGGTTGCAAGGGTAGGGGTCAAAGGTCAAGATTTGGGGGCGAGGGAGGTGAATGAAACCATATTAAGTGTAAATGTGTAGAAAGTGGGATGGGGAAATGCTCAAGTATAGAGCAGTTTAATGACTCCAGTATTTTAATGAAACGTGTGCGTGTGCGTGCGTGCTTGTGTGCTTGTGTGCGTGGGTGCGTGCGTGCGTGCGTGCGCGCGCGCGCGCGTGTGTGTGTGTGTGTGTGTGTGATTGAACCCGTCTTTCTATCACCATATTGTTCTAGTTTGTCCTCCTGCTAAACAGTTTTCGGGGGTTGTTTTGGCTCTGGATATATCTTCTTCTTTCTGTTTTGCTGATGTGTGTTAGTTAGATTTTATCGCCATGGGACTGCCAGGCGGGCGGTGCCAACCAGCCGGCCCTCCACCGAGCCACAGATGAGATAAAGAGAGGTGGGGGGGCGAAGAAGAGGGGACGCATCACAAACACTCCCAGCCAGCTCGCTCAAAGCTCTTATTACAGCAGGAATTATTTGTGGATATTTTTTATTTTATTCCTTCTGCAGACCTGGCAACCTCAGCGCTCCTCTGACGCAGTCCGATTTTTTTTTTTTTTTTAAGTGTTCCTCCCTGTCCAACCTGTGCCATAAACGCACCACACAGGTCCACCTGCTGCTCCCGGTGCAGCCGATGTTCAGCCGCTGGTTGGGACGTTTGTTTGGCGCCACGCTGTGAGACAGGAGTCGTCCCAGTCTGATCCAGAACTGGTGTGGAGCAGACAGACTGGGCCAACTTTTTTTTTTCCTCCCAATCATGAACTCGCAGAACGGTTGTTGGTATCACGCTGGTTGGTACGTAAAAAAGCTGAGAGCAATGCAGGAATTTCAAACAAAAAAAATAAAGAAAAGATTCTAGATTATTATAGAGATGTGAACATTTTGTGTAAAGATGATACTGGAATCATTGCACATTTTTCGTTCTTTTTTTTTATATCTATAAATATATATATATTGTTTTGTCATAGCCTTATTTATTTGTTTACTAATGGTCAAAGTTTTTTTTTTTTCTATGAGTTGAATGTTCTCCGGTTGCCTTTTTCTCCAGCAAGCGAGCGTCCCTCCTTCCTGCAGGGGGAGGGAGGTAGAATATGGGGGAGGATGCAGGCGGCGAAGGTTTGGCCTCCTCCGGGCATCAACCTGCTGCAGCGGCTGATTTTACACGTATGTCAGTGAACGCCTCGCTGGTGGGCAGAGTGGAGCCTGATTTATGGTAGATGCTTTTGATGAGTGCTGCTCGACAGAAATTAAAGCTGTGTGATGCAGAGTTGGGTCGATTTCAGGTTTTGCCGGGCCGAGCTTAAACCGGTTTGATTTATGCGACATTTGTAATTATGTCACATTCTGGCAAATTCAAAAGTAGCATAAGTCACAGTGCTAAATCCAGCTCAGACTGCATTAATGGCAGCGTGATTAATATAATATCACAAATGTAAACTTACTGATGGTGCAGCTAGTGTCATACAAGTCCTGTTTTAATTTACTGCGGCCGGTGACGGCAACATGTAAGCAGAAGTAGGGAGAGTGGCGCACGCTATGTTTGTTTACTTTTTGGGGGTGATGAAAGGAGAAACAGCAGCGTTAGACCAAGTTTAGACTTGAACGGCCATACTAAAAACAGAAAAGTTTTTCCTTTGCATTTAAAAACAAAACAAAAAGTTTCCCTGTGGTACAGCACGCCTGTTGGGTGCTCCTCTATTGCTGAAATTGGTTTTTCTGGTGGATTTAGGGTGTTCATAAAAGTTAAACTATTTTCAGCTCAAGGTGCGGAGTTGCACTGCTTGTCAATTTCTGTTTTGGCCACGTGCACGCAGCCCAGCTCCTCAAGCACGCCCAGCTGTTTTTCCGTTGTAGGCCTTTAGTCAATTAAAAAGACTGAAACTGCATGAATATGGCAACATTTTAGATCTGAAGGCAACAAAAGAGCTGTTCTCACTGGCTGCACGTGTGTGAGCTGAACTTCCGTCAGACGCTATTTCTTTTTATATCTGACGCTCGCTTTGAAAGTGCTGCATTGGACAAGGACTGGCTGATACCTGAAGCTAAGATGAGGAATTATTTATATGAAACCTCTTTATTGTACAGAAATCCAAAGGCAGTGTCAGCTGGCTGGAGGGAGATCGCCGGGAAGCTTAAAAGTTTCGGCTGAGCTGAATGAGCATTGCTAAAAATAAGCTAGGCTAACATTTCTTGCTGTTGGTTACATTGTATGTAATTTCCAGTAAATATAACAATATAAAACATGTTTTTTTCTGATTAAAGCAGTTACATTACAAACGTAGGAAGATAACAAGTCTGCTACTCACTTGTGTTGTTAGTGTTTACGACTCCAGTCTGATCTCAAGCGCACAGCTGATAGCTACGCGGTTTGTTTACATGCAGTAACAGAGGTTCTTATTTAGTGGATTCAGTGTGGACAACAGCTGCAGTGTTACCTGGTGCTACTTGATAGTTAGACACTGTTCACTGTTGTTTTCTGTTCAACATCAGGTGCACGACATGAAAGAGCAGTTTAGAGCGGCACTTTTCTACATCAAATAATTTCTGTCGAACGACACCCGGCCATAAATCGGGCTTTAAAAGTGTGTTGAACGTGGCGTCCTGAACTCTTTCGTAACTATTTGTTCCAGATCAGACACGTCATCTGAGAACTGAGTTTTTGCATCGATATTTTTAATGTGATGATACTTTGGGGATGACCACTGCTGCGTTCGTGCTCCGTCAAAGCTGGTCAGTGATGTGGATCCAAACAGAGAAGGGTTAACTTCACCTGGGAGACGACTGTAACGAGACCTTTGAGGACATGATTATTGGGGATGAGAACTGAGAAGAATTCAGGTCAGATGTCTGAGAGCGCTCGCAATCCCCTCGTATAATGAAAGTAGTTTATACTAACTAAAAAAAAAAAACTAAAAAAAAGATTGTTGTTGCTTGATTGCTTCAAAGAAATTCTGTTTCCAGCAGAAATCTGAGTAACACTGTAACTCAAAGGGGAAAAAAGCAGACATGCTTCACAAGCATTTAAATCTATGAACTCTGAGCAAATTGGTGTGATTTCTTAAAATATATATATATATATATATATGTATACACGGGAAAAAGGCAATGAGCAACTGGCAAGAAATGTCCCACAAATTCCAACAAATTAGTAGATTTAGAAAATGATTTTGAAAAAAAAGCGAAGGAAAAATGTCCAGGCAAAAAAGCTAAAAAAAAAATTAAAAAACAAAAAAAAAAAACAACCCATAATTATCATAATTATATATTCAAAATTATGTCACAATTACTTTGTCACAGTTGTCACTTTTTCTTCTTTTTTAACTTTCTTTTTCGTCTTTTTTCCCCCCACGTCATTTTCTTATACTTTTTGCTGATTTCTTGCTCATTTTTTTGTCATCATTTCGTCTTTTGTTGCTCTTTGCCTTTTATCCAGGAAACAAATCAAACCGGTTTGCTCAGGTTTTAGAGGGTTATCCTCAACATAGAGTTTATCAGAAGTTAAAGAAAACATTGAATCATTTTGTTCCGAAAGTCCAAAATGAACCAAACTGCAGGTGTGAAAGTAGAAAACCAAAATTCAGCATGTTCTCGTGCCCAAGTCGAATTTCTCTCTGCTTCGTCACATCGGCGCAAAGTCAGACGGCGGGTTTCCATCACAGATTTGTGCGAAGGTTAAGCGATATTTAGCAAATGTCGATAAAACACAATGTGGAGATGACTGCGTTTCCACTGAGTGATGTTCTGCGACTTCTCCTGTGGTGATGACATCCCGGTAACCATGGCGATGGATGTTCAAAAACATCAGCAGCTTTATTTCTACTGCAGCCACCAAACTAGTCGTCATTATTTCCATGAGCCATGATGGAAAGGCGAGCGCCTTATACGTATGTATGAGGGATTTCTGTGAGATGTAGTCCACGATTTCTCAGAGTTATGTGATGTAATAACAGCTCTTGTAGCTCCTGCTGCATCATGGGAGCCAGTTCCTACTGATAAGCACATAGACACAGCATCATGTGACCTGGAAAAGACTAAAAAGTGTTTCCACTGCAGTTTGGACAAAAATGGCTTTTTCAAATCACCTGAAATACCACCTGATGCGAGCATAAAATTGTTTTTTGGGTTTTTTTTTTGTGATAAATATATATATATATTTTTTAAATTCACGTGTTTCCATTAGGCATATTTTATATTCGCAATTTCAATTTGTGCAGTCTGAGGGTTTATTCACCTGTTTTTGGTGTTATTTGACCTTAAACAGGTTTTGTTAAACGTTCAAAATGTAACTTTTTATTAATCAAAACTATAATAAAAAAGACGGAGCAATGCTGCCACATCAGTCCGTTTCTCCCGGTTAGAATTCCTTCAGTGTTTTTACAGGGAGCTGAATTATCCGCAGAGGTCTCTTCTCCAAAACAAACAGATTTAAACCGTTAAAAATTAAAAAATTTTTCTGATGCTGCTTGTCACGGAGGGGTCGACGTGAAAACATCTGTCACTAGTGTTGGTTTTTATTTTATATTCGTAGCTTCAGTTTGTGTAATTTGAAGGGTTAATGGAAACCCGCCTGCTGACGTTGGATTTGAGCAGAGGGAAGAGAAACACGCACAAAACAAAGATCGGGAAAACCCAAACTGGACAAAGTTGAGAAACTGATGAATGCGCTCAAAGGTCCACTTACTAGCTTTCTGCGGCCTCGTGGTCTTCCTCTGTGTGAAAGCGGACTCGTGTGTGAAACAGTTTTTCTGGAGCGTCTCTGCAGGTTGATGTCGGAGGACGATGGCGGTGCAGGTGTTCGGTTTAATCGTGCGACGGAGAGTCGTCGGCGAGCTTTTTGGTCTCTGTGTGAAGACGGAATCAAAAACGTCTTGGTGAAACGCTGAGCGCGCGGCGTCCTCTCCCGGCTCGGTCTCGTGTACATGTGTACTATACTGAGTGATGACGTGCTGTAACGTGCGTGGCGTGCGGTCAGCCCGTGCTGTCGATTCTTTTCTAACCGTTGAAGCTTGGTGTGGTCGGCGCTGCCCTCCTGCTTGTAAATGAGACGTCCTGATTCGTCGAACTGCCTTCACTTTTTTTCTCCATCTGACGTCGGTTTTTATCAAAGCGTGCCTACTCGCCGTCCCGCCGGGGACCCCGCTGTACAGAACATCCCAGAAGCCCCTGCAGCGCCCGGCAGAGGAGCATGTGGGCGTGTTTGAGTGTGTGTTTGACGGATGATGTGTGTGTGTGTGTGTGTGTGTGTGTGTGTGTGTGCCCACAGATTCTGGACTGCGAGTGCGATCTCGGGTCGGTTTCTCGCTGTTCTCGTCGTCCCGAGCGATGACGTCGTGAACATTTTTGATTTTCAGTTTGTGATGAATCTGATCTTTTTGTAAACGATGTTTTGTGTCCATGGAGCTTCTCATCGTCTGATTTTTTCCTCCTGTCCATTTTTCTTTTCTTTTTTTGGTTTCTTTTTGTTTTTCTGTACAGATGAAAATTGGACAGTTTGTTAATAATAATAAAGTCTGCAAGATTTCTATTCCGTTTTTTTTCCGTCTGTTTATTTCAAAACCGCCTTTAACCCTTTGAAACCTGGAGCAACATCTCTTCTCTTGTGCTGCTTTCGGGCGCCTTTAACAAGTATTTAAACCTTTGACGTCTGAGAAAACGGGTGCAATTTCTTTCAGAAACATGAAAAAATGCATTTAGCAACTTTTTAAGAAATGTTCCACAACTTCTTTTTAAGAAATTAATAGATCTACATAATTTTTATTTTTTAACTTTTAAAAATGTCTAGGGATTAAAGAAAAAAGCTAGGGAAAATAATTGTAATTATATATTTATAATTGCCATAATTACATATTTTAAATTATGTAACAAAAAATATAATTTTTAAGCACTTTCTATGTAATTTCTTTGTTTTTTTTATTGTTTTTATTTGCATCGCTAATTTTCAGGTAATTTTCTTCTATTTTTTTTAGTGGAATAGCTAGGGAATTTTTATTATTAATATCATAATTATGTCTTAAAGATTATGTTGAACAATTATCATTTTAAAGTATTTTTTGTGGGACTTAAAAAAATAATCTTATTTTACTTTTTACTACCTTGCTAACGTTTGGGTCATTTTTTTGCTGCTCATTTCTGCCTTCCCATATTTTTCAAAGAAATTGCAACTTGGCAAAAAAAAAAAGAAAAAAATTGATAGTTTTAGAAAATTATTTCTAGAAAACTAGGGGGGAAAACTACACATTACTACACTGTACTATATACATATTATATTAAGTTATCTTAATTGCATATTAAAAAACGACAATTATTGTCATTTTTAAGTTCTTCTTCCAGGTCATATCTGTGGTGTTTGGATTTTATTTTATTTTTTGTAACTAACTCTTTTTTCCTGTTCTTTCTATTTACTATTTTTCAGGTAAGGTTTTTTATTATATTTTAATTATATTTTTTTTTTAAAAATTCCTCACTTTTTTTGAGTTCATTTCCTTTTTATTTTATTTTCTTTTTTCCAGGTAATTTTCTTGTACTTTTAACAAATTTCTCATTTTTTTCTAGGTGAATTTTCTTCACTTTTCCGTCTTGTTTGTAAAGTAATTATTTTGCACGTTTTACTAATTTCTTTCTTAAATCCATCTTTTGTTGTTAATCACTTTTTTTCCCCATATTCTTGACAGAAATCAGCGTAGATCTCAAAGGGTTAACGTATGGAAACATTTCATCACAAGTGAAGAAAGCTCTTATTTTGAAGTTTAGGGATCTGTGGAACAGATTTTAGTACATTTCTTGTAAGTTTCTGGACTTTTCGGACGTTTCTGTCGTTTCTTAAAGACAAAATAATGTTCAGTCCGATCGGCAGAGTGAAACTTTATTTTTGCCTCGAGTGAAAATTTGCCGTCGGCAGCAAAACGGCACAGAGACGATCTCAGTGACGCTTTTGTGGCTTCACACTTTAACTTTAGACACTTTGATACAATACAAAGATGGAGACACGATGTCCATCAGACATCCCGAATGAATTTAAGGACACGTCTGTGGCCGGACGTGTTTCAGCCCGTTAACTACAGGTCTCACACAGAGCACCATTGTTTTCTTCTGTTTTGTTCTGTTTTGTTTTTTAAAAGTGTCGAAGTCATTTAAGGTCGACGGCCACAAACGGCACAATAGTGGGCCGGACCCGAAAACCGCAGAATAATGACCTTAAAATAACAACAAATCCAATGTTTCCCCTCCGTCAGTGTGAGGAAGTCCTGCTAAACGTTACTGAACATTTAACATTTACATTTTAGCCTCAGCAGTAAACTTACAAAAAACTTAACCCTTTAACAGGCATTGAGATCACATCGTTGATTTTATTTTTTGTTGCTTCACTAAAATCTAAAAACCCAATTTGATTTCATATAGATGTTTTTATATGATGCATTTTAGTGTTTTGATTATACTCTAATTCTTTTCAATTCCATTTTTATTATTAGATTCATTATTATCTGTATCTATTATTGTTTATTTTTATACTTATTTTGTTTGCTTTTTTGTTCTTTTATTCATATATTTTATAGGGATTTTTTATTAGATTCATTTTATTTGCATCTATTTTTTGTTTATTTATGTTAACATGTTTATTGTATGTACTTTTTATTTTCAGATTTCCATTACATTACATTGACTTTTGGACTTTTTTCCATGCATTATACTAAGAAAATGGTTTTTTTTTTTTAAATAAATGTATACATTTTGTTCACATATTCTGTGGTATATATTGTATAATTATTTTTTGCAAAGATATTTCTTAGTGTGACTGTTAAAGGGTTAATATAGTCTGTACTCTGATGAAATGTAATCCTTTATTTGTATTTTTAATTCTCTAATTTTTATTTATTTCAGGCATTTTTCAGAATAATTTATCAATGAATCTGTATCTCTTAAATCTGCGTGCGTGCGTGTGTGTGTGTGAGTGTGTGTGTGTGTGTGTGTGTGAGTGTGTGTTTGCCCGTGTGCCGTCCTCATATAGACGTAGATTTTGTGTGTTTCCTGTCTTGTGTGTGTGTGTGAGAAAGCGTCTGCAGACATACAGAGTAAACACATGCGCCTGTCTGTCTGCGTGAGTCCGTCTGACAGATCCGTGTCAGATTCTTCGGTAAAAACACGTCGACCATCAAAACATCCAAAAACACACAGAGGACACATTAAAGCTGCACACGCCACAGCGTCGGCCAAACGTGTTTATTATGTGATGAACAACACGTCTTTAAAAAGAAAACATCGGAGAAGTTTAGAGGACGAATGTCTCTTTAGTGACATCTGAAACATGAGACTCGAAGACACAACTTCACTTCACATAAAAAGATTCAGCGATTTCATCTCAAACGTGTTGACTTCACTTTTTTGTGCTGCTTTCAGACGCCTTTCACAAATATTTAAAACCTTTGAACCCTGAGCATTTTTTTTAAATATGTAGAAAAAAAGGCAATAAACAACTTGTTAAAAAAAAAAAATTCAGACAAATTACAAGAAATTATTAGATATAGAAATTATTTTTTAAAAAGCTAGTGGAAAAAATCTAAGGGAAAAACTATATTTATGAAGTTGTCAGAAACCGAATAATTCGGTATTAGTGTTATTTGTACCTCATTAAAAACACGATTACTGACAGTTTCATTAATGTTAAGTGCAGAGATGTTTTTCATCTCGCACAGATTATGGCATGTTTTTCTTTTTCTTTTTTTTTAATAGGCCTACATGTTTTAACTTTTTTTTAATGAAAATTGGAATTACCTTAATAAAAATCACAGTTTAACTTTTTTTAAAAATTTTATTTAAAATTTTGTTTTACACTTTAAATGTTTTTGTTTTTTGCAATTGGAACTTATTTGTCACATTTGCCAAAAAAAGGGTCTAAATCCAACTCTTCTGACTCCCAGTGTCACTTGAGGACTTTCCCCCGATCCTAAGCATTCGTGCCAGCTCGTGCTTTTGTTGCGTAAACGTAACCATGTGCAGCGTCGTCCCGCCACGTGCTTGTGTTGACATCAGGCGTTAATATGTAGACGCTGGCCCGCTGCAAAGTGTGTCAGGATGACGTCACAGCCGCACGCAGACGCGTTTCTGATGTGTATTTACAAAAAAGAAAACGTTTGATAATAAAAACATAACGAATAATAACACCAGTTTGAAACCTGGACCGACATCAGTTTTCTTGTGCTGCGTTCAGACGCCTTTCACAAGCTGTTTAACCCTTTGAGACCTCCACAAACTGATTTGATTTTTTTTGGGTGGGGGACTTAATGAAAAAGGCAATGACCGACCTGGCGAGAAATTTCCCACAAATTAGTTTAAGGTGAAAGAAGAGAGGGAGAAAATGATCAAAAACACAGTAATTATTTTTATTTTCATTATTTTTATTTCATTATTATTTTATCATGATTTTGTTTTTGTTTTTTTTAAATCATATACATATATATATATATGTATATGTATATATATATATATATATATAAATATATGGAGTTGTTTTTTTTCAGCACATTCACAGAACACTTTATTTTGTATTGTGACGTTTTTACTGATTTCTCGCTCGTTTTTGGGCCGTGTCTCGGTAAGTTGCTCATTGTCTTCTTGTCACGTTTTCGAAAGAATCAGTTTTCTCAGGTTTTAAAGGGTTAACGATATATTCAAAGATCACGTCGGCGTCTAAAAGGATGACTCGTGATTTCAGGTGGATGCGAAAGTTCGTCGAGGTCTTTCTGGGTCGACGTGACGGCGGTGACCTCTGATTCATGCGGCGCCGTCCCTCTAAAACTCGTACGGAGAGACGAACAGCGTGACCTTGGTGAGGTAGCGGCCCAGCAGGTTGTGGCGCTCCAGCTCGCTCATCTCCACCTCGGCCTCCAGAGCGGCGGGACCCTCGACGGGCGCCACCAGGAGGAGGGTGCCGGTCTGCCGTCCGGAGCGCTGCACGCTGAAGTGGCCCCGCCCACGGCCCCCGGCCAGGCCGAAACGCAGCGTGTCGCCCAGGACGCGGGCCGCCGACACCCGGAAGAGGACGCGGGGGGCGGACATGTTTGACACCACGGACAGGAAGTGGAAAGAGATGGAGTTTGGCGCCTGAGCGCACGCCTTGTCTCCCAGCATGCACGGGTTCCTCTCACAGCGCCTGCAGAAAAAACACAAAGAAATTTATTATTTTGGGATTTTTTTAAATTCCAGGAATACTCAACTCGCTCGGTTTGGGGGCCACAAAAAGAGCCCTGGGGCCGCATGCGGCAGCCCGTACATGTTTCTACGATTTTAGGACGTTTTTCAGATTTTAGGATATTTGGAGGATTTTAGGATATTTCAAGGATTTTAGCAAGTTTGCAGGACATTTCCTCCGTTTTTGGGACACTTCTAAGATTTTAGGATTTTCTGACATTTTAGGATTTCAGGACGTTTCAAGGAATCAGGATCTTTTTATGATATTTCAGATTTTTAGATTTTAGATTTAGATAGATTTTTCTGGCACTTCTCACTTATTTCTTGCTAATTTTTGGGTCATTTCTTGCTCGTTCCCTTCTTATGTTTTTGAGCGAAATCAAGCCAATTCACTCAGGTTTCAAAGGGTTAATTCAAATGGACAGAAAGAAAAAAAGCTAGGGAAAAACTATATTTACAGCAAATAATCATAATTACATGTATAAAATTGTGTTACAGAATTCTTATATTTTTAGGTAATTTCTTGTTTGTTTGTTTTTTAATTAATTTCTTGCTAATTTTTGTCTCATTTATTATTTTGTTTCATGTTTTTAAAAGAAATCAAACCAAGATGCTCAGGTTTTACAGGGTTAACTGTCTGAAACTACTAACATTTCCAAACTTTATTTTGTACTGAGGTCCCCAGAGAGTCCCGCGTCCCCCAGAGAGTCCCCGTCCCCCCAGAGAGCCCTGTGTCCCCCAGAGAGTCCCCCGTCCCCCCAGAGAGTCCCCCGTCCCCCCAGAGAGTCCCCCGTCCCCCCAGAGAGTCCCGTGTCCCCCAGAGAGCCCTGTGTCCCCCCCAGAGAGTCTGCACACAGACAGCGGTCCTCCATCACTGGGACTGTAATTAAGATCCAGCTGTGGAGTAAACGAGTCCTCGTTAACCACAGCTGGTAAACATGTTTAGTTCCTCTTTGCCGCCTCTCGGCCGCCGTCAGCTGATCAGCGGGGCGTCTGAGGACAAACCTCAGCGTGACTCTGGGTCCTCTGCTGTCAGAGGACGGACGCTAACTGTCGGGTGCAGACAGGAAGTGGGACACTTGGAGGTAGAGCTCATTGTTGTGGCGTCTCTCGTCCATCGTGTTTGTCTCTTGAGGTGAAAAGCTCTGGTTTTCTTTGTCTCTTCTGCCCGGTTTTCACTCCTCCTCGTCTCGCTGAGTTTGCAGTTTCATTGTGATTTCACTTTTAATTATAAAGCATTTAGTGTGTTTGCTGCTGCAGCACTTTGACAAATGATGTTTTTTGTCTCTGTCCCTCGTCTCACACCAAACAAAAGACACAAAGCAAAGGATTAACCCGTTTAAAACTCGAGCAAATTGGCTTAATTTCTCTCGAAAACATAGAAAGAAGTTGGTTTTTTTTAGCTTTTCTTTGTCTTTTCTTAAAAGTACAATTCTGTAACATAATTTAGTATAGATGTCTTTTCTGGACGTCTCATAGATGTCTTTTATGGATTTAGAATAAATGTCTTTTCTGGACATTTGCAGGAAATTTCGTATTAAATTTGCAGTCGGCGACTGCTGTTACGTTTGTGGGAAATTTGTTACGTTGGTGTGATTGTTACATTAAAAGCTGCAGATTTGTGTTACGTTTGTGGTTTGTTTCGTTTTCGGGTGTTACACGGACCCTCAGAGGGTTGTTGTGCTCTTACATCGGTGACGTCTTGATGTACGTGGCGTTCTTCACGTGCGGACACTCCACCCTCACACACTGGAAACCTCCGTACGTGTTCACGCACACCTGCTCCGCCGTGCAGTTGTGATTTCGGTGTTCGCACTCGTCGATGTCTGAGCACAGAGGGACAGCAAGTGTTAGAGAGACACCACACGTCTTTCAACAGTGTCCCCCTCAGACGGAGAGGATGACCTCTGACCTCTGACCTCTGACCTGTGCAGCTGCGCCCGTCTCCGGAGAGGTCGTAGCCGGAGGGACAGAAGCAGTGGAAGCTGCCGGGAGTGTTTACGCACTGATGGACGCAGAGACGACCGGGCTGACCGAGAGGAAACAGACGACACTCGTCGATATCTGGAACACACACACACACACACACACACACACACACACACACACACACACACACACGCACGTTTTTATTCTGTATCCTTCATACCTGGCTTCAGTTTCCTTCACTAGTTCAACATTTTGTCTCATTAGTTTAACAAAACATTTTTCTTTTTTCAGTGTCCCAAAAATCCCAACAGAAGCGTTCGTGTTGATGCCGGCCGTCGCGCCAAAAGCTGCGTTCCCACCAAGCAGGTCGGCTCAGCTCAGGTCAGTTTCGTACGCAGTTTTTTGTGTTTCCGTTGTGGAAAGTTGTGGATGGGGCCTTTAATACCTGTGATACCTGTGATACTTCTGATGCCGTCCCTATGATGGTCCCCTCTGCTCGGGGTAGCCAGCTCACAGATACGTTAGCAACCGTTACTATGCGCGGGAGGCCTGTCGAACTTTCAGCAGGAGCTAATATGCTGAAGCGGTCTGCTTACGCACCTGCGAGTCTGACAGACGATACCCAAAAAGTTTAGAGGGTGGTGTCGAATTTTTCGCCTTTCCAAAGCCGAAGACCGAAGAAGACGGTGTCGGATGTGATAAAACAGCGTGGAAGACGACAGGAACGATTGAAGAGAGAAAGAGAAATAAAAACACCTTTGTTTGTTCCAAGGTAAGATGCTAGCTAACGTTAGCTTCGTGTGCTTAGCTAACGCTAGCTTTGCGTGCTTAGCTAACGCTAGCTTTGCGTGCTAAGTTAGATAACATCAGCAAACAAAGATGGCTGAATATTAATATTATTATTTGGCTTTTTTGCAAACATTATCTAACATAGGCGAAAAACTCGACACCCCCCTCTTAACTCTGTGGGTGTCGGCTGTCAGACTTCAGAAAACACTACAACGTTTCCCAAAACAGAACCACAACCAGAAAACAAAACAACTTTTCACTGTGGTTTTGTTTCAGAAAACGTAGTGTTTTGGGAAATATTTTGTTTTCTGTAATCTTTTGTTTGGGGAAATATTTTGATTTTTCTAATGTTTTGTTTTGGGAAAGGTCGAAGTGATTTCTAAAATGTGTTTCTGGTGTTTTGACCCTCCGGGCCTCCGTAAATGGACCCTGACAAACGTCTGAATCAGTCATGAAAACAAAACATTTCAGAAAACAAAATAACTTTTCATTGTTTTGGGAAATGTAGTTTTCTGATGTGCTGTTTTATTTTGGGAAATGTTGTTGTGTTTTGACCCTCAGGGCCACCGTGACCCAACATTTTCGGCACCGGCTGACTGAGTCACCTGTTCAAAATAGACCCAAACTAACAACATGCAGCCAAGTCGCTGCAGTTCGTCGGTCGACATGTTAACTTCCGAGAGGAAGCCTGAATGTAAACTTTTTCTCCGCCTCCTTATCATCATCCGTGCAGTCAGTTTGACTGTCGAGCACTTTTGCTCTCACGACTTCAGCAGGTGGAGGAAACCGCGCTCTGATTCACGGGATACGGAGTAAATGCTCCATCATAAGGAAGTTATTGTTAAAGGTTGGTGTCACCTGTGCAGATGTTGTTGTCGCGGCCTGAGATGGTGAAGCCCACGTCACAGGTGCAGCGGGTGGAGCCCAGGAAGTGAGTGCAGTGAGACGGACGGATGGAGGAGAATGGGGAGGCGGATGTGGGCGCTAAAGAGGAGAAAGGAGGAGGTGAAGATGCTGAAGAGGAGGAGGAGGAGGAGGAGGAGGATGCTGACAGAGCAGCAGAGCCAGAGAAGGAGGAGGAAGGAGCGGCAGGAGAGAACGAGGCCAGGGAGTTTCCGGTGCTGTTGAAGCCTGAAAAAGACACAAAAACAAGACTTGAGAAACCCGCTGGGACTGAACCAGAATCAGCGTTACGGTCCGGCGCTTACGTCTGCACATCGGCTGCTGGCCGCTCCACCGCAGAGAGTCCAAACACACTCTGGTCCGCGGGCCAATCAGCTCGTAGCCAGGCTTGCACAGGAAGTGGACCTCGTGTCCGACGCCAAACACCCTGCCCAGCCTGCGGCCGTGAGCGGGGGGCTCCGGTTTGGGGCAGGAAGCTGCGAGCGGACACACGTGTTTATTAACCCTCTGCAGGCTTTTTATCATTTAAATCATTTTATCTAATATTTTTATTTTTTGGCATCCAACTTTAAAAACAACTAAAAATTTGTTCACTTTTTTCTGAGGCAGCACCTTTAAATGAACCTCAGTCTGTCGCTCGTTCAGCTGTTATTTAATTTTGGTCACAAAAATACCTTTATGAGCTTTTATTCAGTTATAACGTCAGGGTCATTTTTGTGGCTTTTTGATGAGCGTTTAACCGGCAGGTAAAACACGGCTGAGCTGAAGATGGAGCTCTCACTCATGAATATACGGCGGTGCATTTGGACCGTTGTAGGTCAAACATGCAAACATACATAAAAACATAAATCACCAAATGGATAAATAATTGAATAAATAAATAAATAGCCCGGGGAAGAGAAAAACAAATGAATTTTGACATTAAAGTGGTAAATCTGCAAGGAAAAAACTTTGAAGTGCAAAATTTATTAGAAAAAAATCACAAAGTCATATAAAGTCATACATTTGTGGAAATAAATGGAAAAACAGCGCTTTACTACTTCACCCTCAGAGAATTCTCATTTTTTTAAACCCTAAATTTATGATAAATTAAGTTTTTTCCACATAAATGTATGACTTCAATCTTAGAGAATATCTGTGTTGTTTTTTTCTTGTAAATTTATTACTTTAATCTTAGACAATATCTGTGCTTTTTTCTCTGAAATTTTGGACTCAGAATATCTGAATTTCTAAATTTACAACTTGAATCTCAGAGATTGTCTGTGTTTTTTCCTGACTTTAATCTTAGAGGAAATCCATGTATCATATCAGACAAGATTTGGATTTTCTCTGAAATTTCCAACTTTAATCTCAGAGTTTATATGTACAGTTTTTATCATAAATTTCTGACTTTATTGTTGTAGAATATCTGCCTCTGTTGGCCGACACCATGTTACGATAGTCATGCAGTAGTTTGTACTGCTCTTACTGTGCTGTCGGAGTCTGTGGGGTTTTTTGTCGCTGTTTTAGTGTCGGACTCTGCTGGTTTTGTTCTCTACAGGTCAGAGAGATAATCTCAGGTGGAGAAAATTCGTCCTCCTTCAGTTTGGGGATCTACACCCGGACAAAGAGTCTCACCGCCGCTCTTGAAGATGGCCATGGTGCTGTTGTGCAGAGCGCTCATCTTCTTCCTGAGCGAGCGCAGGCCCTGCTGGTACGACGCCTCGTGGACCGCCAGCATCCTCTCCACCTGCCGAAGCGAGTTCAGCAGGTCGTGGGTGGATGGACACTCCTGTGGACGGGGACGAGGACACGTCAGAGGACAGACGCTGATGGACTTCACAACAGGTGATTTATAATGTACTTCTTCAGTTGGAGTCTGTGAAGCGATATCGTGATGTTCGTGCTGATGTCTCACAGCTGAAATGTTTGGTGATTTTTAAAGTTGAAATGACCGAAAATTTGAAAAACCAAAGTTAAAAGAAGGAAGTGGAAAATCTGCTGGCCTAAAAAAAAAAAAAAAAAAAAATCACTGGCCAGAAACCATATCTGTCTGATAAACATGTTGTCACCTGTGACGACTCAGTACCGTTCTCATTCCGAAGTCATCAAAAGTCAATGATTTCACGTAAAATCCCAACGCCAAAAGCCCATTTCGTGGTGTTACAACACGCCACCAGATGCACCTGCCACGGCAGCGTAATATGCAGACGGGTAGCGTTTGTTGAGAATGTGGACAAACAGAACCTGCTGCGTCTGAATGATACGCCATCATAATGAAAACTGTCGGCAACAACGTAATATAAGGAGCACAACAACAACAACAACAACAATAATATTAATAATAATAATAATAATAAGGATAGGATAAGATGATAAAAGATAAGATATGCACTGTCTGTCTGCAGTGTGTCTGTCTGCAGTGTGTGTCTGCAGTGTGTCTGTCTGCAGTGTGTCTGTCTGCAGTGTGTCTGTCTGCAGTGTGTGTCTGCAGTGTGTGTGTCTGCAGTGTGCGTCTGCAGTGTGTGTGTCTGCAGTGTGTGTGTCTGCAGTGTGTGTGTCTGCAGTGTGTGCGTCTTCGGTGTGTGCGTCTGCAGTGTGTGCGTCTGCAGTGTGTGTGCCTGCAGTGTGTGTCTGCAGTGTGTGTCTGCAGTGTGTGCGTCTGCAGTGTGCGTCTGCAGTGTGTGTCTGCAGCGTGTGTGTCTGCAGCGTGTGTGTCTGCAGTGTGTGTCTGCAGTGTGTCAGGTGTGAGGTCTATACATAGAGGTGAGGTTTTTCGGAGCGGCTGCAGTAACACCACGGTGAAAATTGGCCGTGCGCCCGGCGCTGACCTCCAGCTGACGGCTTTAACACCGCGCTCACAACAGCACAGAGCGGCTCCGGGTTTGTGTGCTCGGAGGCGTTTCTCCGTGGTTTGTTACAGGCAGTGACCCAGCGGCGGTTACACAGCCGAGGGTGAACCTGAGGTCAA
Organism: Plectropomus leopardus; assembly: GCF_026936395.1. Classification (NCBI taxonomy): domain Eukaryota; kingdom Metazoa; phylum Chordata; class Actinopteri; order Perciformes; family Serranidae; genus Plectropomus; species Plectropomus leopardus. Next base: position 1,857,569 of record NC_142182.1, read on the forward strand.
CATGTTGAAGCGCACTGACGGGACACTCAAGGACGTCATGAGACATGAAAAACATTTTGTGACGGAAAGAAAAAAGAAGTTTTAGGAGAAAATAATTAAATTATCTAATAAAGCATTAAGTGATGTGAAATTAAATTGAAGCTAATTTCAATTTAGGTTGTTTTTTTGTTGTTTTTTTTTTACGCCTGCGGCACACACATTTAACATGAAAACTAGAAATAAACTAAAAATCATTTCAAATGGAGCTCAAATTTCAAAATAAAACAGACTTTAACCTTTTGAGACCTAAACAAATTCACCTTTATCTTTCAAAACCATAAGTATAATAATTATAATTTTTAAGCAGATTTTTCAGGTCATTTCTTTGTTTCCTTTCTTTACTTTTCTTTTCTTCTTTTTTAACTTCCTTCTTTGTCTTTTTTTTGTTGTTTTGGATTTTTGTGTGTCAGTTTTTAGGTTTTTTTCTTGCACTTTTAACTACTGTCTTGCTCATTTCTGGCTCATTTCTTCTAAAGTTCCTTCTTCCTGTGTTTGAAATAAATCAAGCCAATTTGGTTTTAAAGGGTTAAAGTCTTGTAAGTTCAGAATACTGCTTGTAGGACTCGGTGAAACAAGGTTGTGATGCACTTTTGGATGCAAAGAAACTAAAAGTCCTATCTCGGTGAAATAGCCCTCATTAGTACGACTCCAGATTTGTTTGTTGGAGTCACCTGGACTCACCTGAGCTGAAGAAAAGGACATGTGATGAAGACAAAGCATCACCAGGACGACCCCGACGGTCTTCATCCTAAACAAAACCTCCATCCTCGTCCTCATGAAGCTCTCGTGTCGTCCTCGGCTCCTCCGCTGCAGCGTCTCCAAACTAAACTAAATCATCTCCTGTTCCTTTTCGAGGGCACTTGCCAAATTTCTCCTCCACTCACTCGCAGCCAGCCCTCCACCCTGTCAGAGGAGGAGGAGGAGGAGGAGGAGGAGGAGGAGGAGGAGAGCAGCTCCCACATCTGGAACACACTCTCACTTTTTTTTGATCCATCAGCATCCCCAGAAATAGACTCAAATTAGAAGTCAGCTGCTGGTGGCGTCTTGTAATCATCACACGACAACAAAGCGGCTTTTTCAGATTCACTCGCCGGCTCAGGAATGTGACTCCTGCTCCAATTACAGCTGATTTTGTTGTCTTTTTTTAAAAACCCCAAACGTGCCGCCTTTCAGAGTAATGTGGCGTGGCCCCTAAATGACAGGGCAGCCATATCTGCTGATAGGGCCGCCTGGATGATCCGCAGAGACGGAGCTGCAGGGAAACGTTACAAAGAGACCCTGAAAGCCCCGTGCTTATAAAGTCATATAGAAAATATGATAATAAGTATGAATATACGCTATAACCTCCTGTGGGAATGCATTTTAAATCTTTACAAGTTTGAGAATTGAAAGAAGCAGGTAAAGTGGTGGGTTTGAATGCACTAAAAAGATTTTTTTAATATGCAGTGCTGGCAATAGTCGAAACCGGAGGCATTGTGCTTCCGGGTTGTCCTTCCATACGTATTTTCGGCCTATTATTGTGAACGCGATATTTCAAGAACGCCTTGAGGGAATTTCTTCAAATTAAGTACGAACATCCACTTGGACTAAAGGATAAACTGATTCAAATTTAGTGGTCATAGGTTGAAGATCAAGGCCCCTTTGACCTCTTTGTTTGATCCTTGTGAACGCAATATCTCAAGAAAAACTTGTACTTCTGTACTTACGTTTGGCCCATTATTGTAAATGTGATATTTCAAGAACGCCTTGAGAGAGTTTCTTCAAATTTAGTACAAACATCCACTTAGACTTAAGAATGAGCTAATTAGAGTTTGATGGTCAAAAGTAGAAGATCAAGGTTTCTGTGACCTCATCTGTTTGATCCTGCTGAACGTGATATCTCAAGAAAACCTTGTTCGTCGGTACCTATTTTTGGCCAATTATTGCTAATGCAATATATTAAGAATGCCTTGAGGGAATTTCTTCAAATTTAGTACGAAAATCCACTCGGACTGAAGGCTGAACTGATTAGAGTTTGGTGGTCATAGGTCAAAGGTCAAGGTTTCTGTGATCTCGTCTGTTTGATCCTTGTTAATTTGTAGGATTTTAGGACATTTAAGTATTTGGGGGCATTTTTAGGATTGTAGGACATTACTAGGATTTCAGGACATTTCTTGGTTTTTAAGATGTTTCTAGGATTTTAGGACATTTAAAATGATTGAAGGATTTTTCTAGGATTTCAGGAAGATTTTTTTCTTAGCTCGGACCTCTGTCAGGGGTGTGGGGGATCCTCCGCTGGCACTTTTTTTGATCAACAAGCTCTGTTTTGATGCTGTTTTATGCACTCTGACACCTTATGGACACTAAAAGGACAAAAACAATTCACAATGTCAATCATTTTATTTTTATTGTGAATTAGAAAAAGTTGGTTCGGGGGCAACTTGACAGCCTATTAGGGGCCAGATTTGGCCCACGGGCCTTAAGTTGAGTATCACTGCTATAATGTAAAAGGCAACAGTTTTATGGCTGTGATGTGTCGTGTCGGTGCAGTGTGCCTCTCGTCCACCAGGTGGTGCTTCAGCCTTTTATTTGCACCTTTGTGTTGCAGAGAAGAAGTGAGGAGGCTGAAGTGTGAATCCAAACAAAGTCCTGTGAGAGACATTTCTTCACATGTGGCTGAGCTGCATTTTAGAAAATGATTATATATGTTGGTAAAGTCACTAATTACAACACGCAGCTTTGATGAAACCACATGAGGGCGGAGAGCTGATTTAAAATACTTTGTTTTTTCACGCAGAAACATAAACTCAGGTTCTCTTTGCCTCTGGAGTTTATTTGAGTTGTTTTGTTGTTGCTTCTGTAAAAATAGAAAACTGTAACTCAACAGAAAGCTTTTATTAAAAAACAACAACAGAAAACCTGTCCTGCAGTGATGCGGGAAGCAGGGACGTAGCACCAAATTCTGGGCCCTCTGCATCAGCTGTCTCAACATGTCCAAGTCAGTTTGCTTTCTTTCCTTTTCTGGTCCTTTTCTTTTTTGGAAACCCTGATCGCGCTAAATCAACTTTAGCTTTGTTTGGAGACAAACCTTTTTGGCCCTATACCCCGTGAAACCTGAACAAATTGGCTTGACTTCTTTAAAAAAAAAACATGAGAAGGCAATGAGCAATGAAACGAATTAATAACCCAAATTCTCAGGAGATGAGTAACAACTACAAGAAAATTGCCTGAAAATAAAACAACATAAATAAATAAAAACAGAAGAAAAAGAGTTTAAAAAAATTAAATTAAAAAAAGAAAACAACAAAAACAAAACAACAACAAAACAAACAAAGACTATGTTAAAGATTAATCAGTGACGAAAGAATCAGGGTTTTGATCTGTTTAAAGCTCTGTGTGTGTGTGTCTGTGTGTGTGTGTGTGTGTGTGTGTGTGTGTGTGTGTGTGTGTGTGTGTTGCACTGACCCTCATTGAAATGCATGCTGGGAGGCTGCTCCGCGGCTGCTGACGGAGGTTAACTGAGAGATAAATAAAGCAGCCCAGGAGACGCCCCTGGCTCTCCTCATCATCATATCTTAATTAGATAGGACAGCTTTAATTAAAACGATATCATTTAATGGATTTTTGTAATTAAAACAGAGTTAGATGACGGCTGGTTGCTCCGGTCAATTTATCACCTCTGATTAACTTTTATCAACCAATCAAAGCGAGTAAACATATAATTTATTTTCTCCATCCATGGTCAGAAAATCCTGCAGCCAAGTTTAAAATCTCAAACCGAAATAAGACGGATTTACAACCACAGCGTGTTTAAAAAATCTTAAAGTAAAAAATTGCATATTTAACTCTTGGAAACTTGGACCAACATCAGTGTTTTTTTTCTGGACGCATGGAAACCTGAGCACAATGATTTCTCTCAGAAAGGCATCCCTTAACTTGGCCAGAAATTTCCAAGAAATTAGTAAACAATGACAAAAACATAAAATTGCTGTTGGACGTTCACGCGCTGGAGCGGGCTTTCGCACATGTCCGCACTGGAGCATTTGTCGGACATGTCCGCGTTGGAGCCGGCTGTTGGACATGTCCGCGTTGGAGCCGGCTGTCGGACATGTCCGCGCCCTGAAGCGGGCTGTAGCACATTTTCGCATTGGAGCGGGTAGCGGACATGTCCGCACTGGAGCGTATGTCGCGCGTGTCCGCGGACTTTCGTACGTCAGCGCTGGAGAGGGCTGTTGCGCATTTCCGCGCTGAAGGACTGTTGGCATGAGTGTACCATTTCGTAAATGTAGGTTAAACTGGACATTGGGGCCACACCTTAGGGGGCGCTGTGGAGCCACTTAGCCATTTCCGAAACCAACAAAATATGAAATCTTTTGCCAGGCCGGACCAGATCCATGGGCTGGACGAGCGTAGCACTTTTCGTAAGTTTTTGGGCATGTTTAAGCCTCCAAAAATGTGAATCACTGGAGAGAAAAATAATAATTCCTTGCGTTCCTCCTCTGAGGGTCCTCAGACGGTTCATGATCCGACCCTAAAAATTACCTGAAAAGTAGCAAATAATCAATTAAAAAAAATAAAAATCTGAAACATAAGTTAAGTATATAATTAGGAAAATTATAAATATAATTTTTGGACACGTTATGGTTTTTAAAAATATTTCATATATATATACATTTTAATATAATTTTTAAAATATAATTTTCTATATTTTTTTCCTGTTTTGCTCAGTGCCTTTTCTCCAATGTTTCTCTGAAAACTCAAACCGATCAGCTCAGGGTCCAAAGCTTTGAATACTTATAAAAAGGCGTCTGAACTCAGCACATGAAACGTAATGTGGCTCCAGATTTCAAAGGGTTAATTTATATCTCAAATCTAAATGTCTAACAGGTTGTACAGTATCTGGAGCTGCAGAGGAGCAGCTGTGTGCTGCTGAAACATCACTGCATCAGCGTTTTCTCTTCCAGTTGGCCGAGCCGGTACGTGCAGCAGAGAAACCCTCTGAAACGGAGCAGCAGATGTGACCGACGCTCTGGATCTGAGTCCCTGGACGATCATCAAACAGCAGCAGGTAGAGACGACTTCACTTTAATCTTCCACAACTTTTAATCGTTGGCAGGAACACTTTACTGCTCCAGTTGGAGCCAACAAAGACAAAAACATGCAATTTATGTTTACTAGTCCTGAGTGTGCTTTGTTCTCAATTCACTTGCCAATAAAGTTGTGAATTTATGGACACAAAAGCTCGCATGCAGATCACAAATGGTGGAAGTGTCACATTTTATAAATGAGTGCTGCTGCAAATTGCAGATGTATTTGTGACGACTCTCGCATGCAAATGCAGGAAGATGATGACATGATTTGTTTTGATCAGTGAAACAAATCAAAGTGAAGAGGAGAGGAAATGAGCTCATGTTGGTAATTTGTTGAAATGGGCTTCAGGTCGAGTGGCTGATCTGTGTGGCAAAGAAAAGGAAATCTTTTCTGTTCATAAAAATCTTAGATTTAGAGAATAAAGTAATAATATTAAGATAATAAAGTAGCAATTTCAAGGAAAAAAGTTGTAATATTAAGAGAAAAAACTAAATTTACGAGAAAAAGAAAAGTCATAATATTAACCGGAAAAAAACAAACAAATTGCAGAGAGTAAAGATGTTATATTATGAGATTAATGCAAATACAAGAAAAAAAGTCATAGTTCTATGAGATTAAAATTATAATTTTTTGAGGTTAAAATGATGGGATAAAATGTTGAAAATATTAGATAAAAAGTGGAAATTATAGATGGGGATTTACGTTATTACTCAACTCTGCAGTCTGTGACTTTATTTCTCAAAAAATTAAGTTTAATAAGTGTACAATTTTAATATTGTAATATTGCAACTTTTTTCCTTGTAAATTTACAATTTTTAATATCATAATATCACAACTTTTTTTCCAGTAAAGTTATGAGTTTAATCATGTGATGTTACAACTCTATTCTCATAAATGTAGGTGTTTTTTCCTCATAATATTACTTTTTTTCTCAAAATTCTAACTTTTTGTACCTAATATTATGACTTTATTCTCAAAATCTAACAATTTAAAAAAATTTAACAATGCCCAACTCCTCTGACGTAGACAACGCAGGATGTGATTTACAGAGAAGAAAAATGTAGCAGGCAAAAAATATAATAATAATAATAATAATTATTATTATTATTGTTATTGTTATTATTATTATTATTATTATTATTATTATTGTTATTATTATTATTGTTATTATTCCAGCCTCACTTGCAAAAATGAATAAAGAAATATTCTCTCCCGCTGGAGGGTGTAGCATCTCGACAGGACGCCCGCAGAGCTTCGCCTCACTGCTGCTAAACCTGAACGTGCAGGTTTATCAGAGAAACATCATAAACTTCAGCTCAGTGTTTTGTTACCTTCTGTTGTTTTCGACTTTCTATTTTATTTTATTGATTCCACTTTTCCTGCTCTGCACCTGCTCAACCGGTGCTGTCCCATCCCTCCTCCCCACATGAATGCACCGGTCATCCCTCCTGCACCCCTCTCAGCGGAGTGTGAGATGGTACGACCCACCGCCTCACTCAGCGGTCACCTCTCTCTCTCCGTCAGTGAGGGAAGCATCAGCAGCCAGACAGTCTGCAGGCTTCATCCTCCTCCTCCTCTTCTTCTCTTGTCATGACCCATTTCAGGAGCGACTGCCACAGAGAGAGACGTGAGTACCACACACACACACACACACACACACACACACACACACACACACACACACAGTAACATCAGTATATTTTAGAAGATGTTTTAAATGATGTGATGTTGCAGTGTGATCCTGTGAGGCACATATGGTTCGTACTTTTTCTGTGTGTACGTGCGCGCACGCGCGTGTGTGTGTGTGTGTGTGTGTGTGTGTGTGTGTGTGTGTGTGTGTGTGTGTGTGTGTGTGTGTGTGCGTGCAGCAGATTTTTTAAAGATGCTCTCAGTTGTTCACCGAAGCGACTTGAGCTTCGTCGTTCAGTTCATGTGAGGAAACAAACAGTGAGATACGAGCAGAGCTGACAAATGGGTCAGAGCACTATTTCAGTCTCTGAATTTGTCTCTGAAACAGAAATGAAAAAAACACAAAACACATGCAACAAATAGTTCTTTGATTATTTGACTTTGTTTAAGAAAATAAAAATAAAAATAAAAAACCAGCCATTTTAGTTTTCAGGGTTTGAAATGGAGTATACAGAGTAGAAATGCCACTTACGTTTCTTTTTCTAATATTAAAAATGAATGAATAAATAAATAAATAGGTAAATGGTTAAATATAATAAAATATTTCGACAGTACTCTTGTCAGTTCAGCATCAGTATAATCCATAAAGGTGTAACTGTATTTGTGTAGAAACTGTGTATTTTGGATTTAACTCCCTGTCGGTCTCTGTTGGTTTGGCAGCTGTTTGTCTGATATCCTGATTATGTCTTTAACATAAAGTAACAAATTTTAGGTTTTCTCTTTTTAAAATAGTCCTCTACATCTACGAATCTCTTTTGTTGTGTCTTCTTTGGTGCTCCTGCTGTCAGTAAAATTAACTGAATGTGATTGAATTGTGGAGAATCTTACAAAGATGACATTTTTTGTGGCAAACTGACAAAAGTTTCAACATATATACATAATTGTACGTGTGATCTATGCAGCTAACAAGCGTTAACTCCAGCAGGTCTCCAACAGCCGGTTTAATACATCCAAAGATCTTTTATAAAAATGAAGTTCATGGTTAACAGAGCGAGCCTCTAATGGAGACAGGCCTTTATTTCTCAAAATGTGTTGCCACACCGGGCTACTAAAAGGGACTGGCATTTAATTAGGATAAGGCTCATAATTACATATTTAAAATCTTTTATTTTTTATGCTTATTATTCTCATTATTTTATTTTTTACAAATTTCTTACAGTTTTTTGGGTCGTTTCTTCTTTTATTGCTCGTTGCCTTCCTCCCATGTTTTTGAGAGAAACTGAGCCATCATGCACAGGTTTTAAAGGGTTAACCCATGTCTTTGCACTGTTGGAGGAAGCTGGAAAACCCGGAGAAAATGCCCGCCGACACACGGAGAACAGGCAATCAAATTATGAAGATACTTCCCAGTATGCCTTGTTTTTCGGGTTTTTTCAGATGGAGATTTATTTTGCATTTATGTCGACGACTCTCTGCTTTTGTCCTGAATGAAAGCAGCACGAAACCACGATAAAGATCAGCCTCCACCTCAGCGTCCACACGCTTCACACATGAGGCCAGTTCAAGGGTGCGTTTATTCATCCATAAAATCGTGCAAATGTCAGCGCTCACATCCTCGTCACGGTGAAGAAATGATCCCAAACTCAAACGCCTTCTTTTTACCGCTGCAGGAACAACTGCAGCTGCATCATCACTGGATGTTATATTTTCGGTTTTTGTACTCTGTTTGCCTGAGTGACGCGTCGTTTCCTTCAGTCTCATCAAACATGATCAGGGTTTTTTTTCTTGGGCAGATCCTGAATCAAATCATGTTTGTTAACCCTTTGAAACCTTTAGAAAATTGTGCAATTTCTTTCAAAAAAGAAAATAAAAAAAGGCAGCGAGCAACTTGGTAAGAAATGTTCCATAAATTGCAAGAAATTTAGATTATTTTCAAAAAGATAGGAGGGGGAAAAAAGAAAAAAAATAGATTTTTTTTTTAAAGCTAGGAAAAAATGTGTAAGGAAAGGAAAAAAAAATATTTTCAAAAAGATGTTGGGAAAAACATGTAGGAAAAAACTGCATTTATAATGATCATAATTACATATTTAAAATTATGTTGTAGTATTATTACAGTTTTTAAGCACTTTTTTTCAGGTCTTTTTTTGTAACTTTTTTAAATTAATTTTTCAGGCAAATGTCTTTTTACTGCTACTTTTTAGTAATTTCTTGCAAACTGTCAAAATCTCATACTGATATTGAATTGAGCTCAGTTATGTGTGGGAGAAATAATCTCGGTAAAGAAGAGATTTTATTTTTTATTTATTTTCTTTTCCTCCACTTTTTTGGGTGTTTCCACTTAAAAAAATGCACATAAAAGCTGCTGGTGGGAAATCCACTAAATGATGAAAAACACATCAATCCGTCCTCAGAAATGAGCCGTGAGACGCGTCGTTTCCTCCAGTTTGAGACGTGATCAGCTGAGTTGTTGTGTGTCGGAGGTTGAATGAATCCGGGATGTGTGAGATGAATCTGTTGTTTCTGATCAGCCGGACGGTCTGACGGAGGAGATGCTGCTGTGATGGAGCAGACAGCTGCTGACAGATGTGGGGGGCAGCTGCGTTCACCTGTCAGGCAGCTGCAGCTGGATTAACTTAATATGTAGGTTAAAATGTGAAAAGTCCATAGAGGGACAGAGATTTAAATATTTTTTACTTGTTTGGACTTTTTAGCAGCTGGTTTTATCAGTTCATCTGGATTTATTAGAGCAGGGCTGTGATCAGCCACAAAAAAAGGTTAAAAAATGTTTATTTAATCCTCTGAAATCTGAGCGAGGTGTCTCGATTTCTTCTACAAAAACATGGAAAGAAGGTAATGAGCAACTTGAGAAGAATTGACCCGAAAATTAGCAAGAAATTAGTAAAAAGGTACAACAAAGTTACCTTAAAAAATTCGTTTAATTAATTAAATTAATTAAATAAATAAATAAATAATATGAAATGAAATAAAATGGAAAAAAGTTAAAAAAAAATAAATAAAAATAAAATAAAAAAAACGAAAGAACAAAACGAAAAAAAACAAGGGAGGGACCTAAAAAGGTGCTTTAAAATGTATAATATTCTTTAATTATTTTGAAAATCACACAGACACAAGGGGCAGCCAATCAATCAATCAATCAATCAATCAATCAATCAATCAATCAATCAATCAGTCAATTAATTATTATTACCACAGAGTAAGACTAAAAACAGTGTTAATATATGGTATAAGTAAATATAAAAACACAGCTAAAATACGTCCTTATAATGATGATGATAAAGATTCCTGCACTATAAAATCTTACAAGTTGATTTTACTTTAAAAACAATCTAGGAAACCGATTGCCTTAAAAGATGTAAGTAAATAAAACGATTAATGGAAATGTATGTTTATTTTATCAAATTGTTAAGCTTTCTTGCAGTTTAGTTATATACTTGATTTTGAGAAGTTGTTGCAACTTAAAAATGACAAGATGGGTTTACAGCAATATTTGACAAATTGATTTTACATAAAATAATCATGGAATTTGATTTATGTTGACTTTCTATCTTAGTGTTAGGTTTACGAAACATTTAGTGGTATTTTATTTAGTGGTGGTATTTTTATTTTTAATTTTGTGAATTTGTTGGAACTTAGAAATGAAAAGTGAAATTACATTGTTCTGTTTAAGTGTTACCAACTTCTGTAAACCAAACTCGTTTGACTCGACCTTAAAAAACTGAAAAAAACCAAAAACAACTTAAAGTTATTACTTTGATCAGTAACACATAAACTAATTAAGTTTTTTTCAAGTAAACCAGCTCGATTAACGCAGCTGCCTTGAAAATTGAGTTGAGGAAACTTAAATTGATTCATTTGAGTGTTACCAGCTGAAGTTATTTTTAAAGCTTTCTCTACTACATATATATATATATATAACATGCTCACTTTTTCACTAATTGATTTTATCTGCGCTCATAAAAATGAAACAGATATTCAGCAAAATGCCAAAAATCGTCCGATAATCAGCCAGGCTGACGATCTGTCGACTCCTCTGGATGATTGTAAAACACTTTGAATTGTGCTTTGTTTGAAAGGTGATCTATAAATAAAATGTATTGACTGATTATGAGACGTCGTACTCGTCTGAGCTGAGATCATAAAGATCTTCCTCGTGGTCACAAAAAGAAATGTCTGTTTCCTGTTGGGCTCCGTCTCTGAGGTCGGATCGAACCGCTCGGTCGCCGTTCGGATTTTAATTGAAAATCTGAGAGCAGCCGATGTCTCCACGACCTCCATCAGAGCTCGCGGCTCCCGGGACCCCCCGCGGGTCAAACCGTGTTCGGGAAGGCAGCAGCTGGCCCTTCGCCCCCCATCACGCCCCTCTACCCTCCCGTGGCGCCGACAGTCGGCGGCAGGGTTGTTTATGGCCTCCATGCCGGCTGCAGCTTGTAGAACATTAGTCTTTTAGTGTGAGGTTTATGAGCGCCGTCACTCACCATCTGTTAACTGCCGGGGTGCCTTTAATCGCCCCCCCCTCCTCCCTCCCCTGGAGATCGATAAGGCTGCCAGGTCGCCGCTGCCGCCGCCGCGTGCTGAACGGGTGATTGTGCATCACGGACTGAGTGATTACAGCTATTTGCTTGCTTATTGCTTGGCATTGTTTGGACGACACGTCGGCCTCTGAGGGCGGCGGGAGGAGACGGAGGGAAAATGAGAGAGGAGGGGAGGACAGAACGATGACAGGACAATTTCACACCCTCGTGGTTATTGGTTTTCAGGGACACGCCGCTCAGAGTTTGGCAGGAAATCCAGAGCGGAGCAGAGGCCGGCGCTCAGAGGCGCCACGACCAACGCTTGTGTCTGCATGTTTGTTTTTAACCGTTTGTCAGGACTCGGTCAACAGATTATCCGCCGATCGATCAGTTATCAGGATCGATATTTGGCATTTTACTGATTATCTGTATCTGCATTTTATTCTGATTATCGCCGAAAATATTAATTAATGAAAAAGTGTACGTATTAAATAGAGCCCGACCAAAGTGGGATTTTTGAGACCGATTTTATAGTCAAAAATTCACGTATTACCAATATTGTGACCGAATGAAAATAGATCATTTCTCTGTGGATCTTTTCTGATTTCGCAGCGATATGACTGCAAAAGTGCTCAGAAGGCTGCTTTCTTAAACAACAACTTTTATTTAACTATTTACTCACTGAACATCACAAAAAATAAAATACACATCAGTACTGTTGGTCTTTGCTGACCATTTAAATAAAGAATAAATACAATTAAAAAAATAGCTAAATAAACATCAGTCTTGTTCAGCATCGTTTTCTGCATTATATGGCCTGTAAAAAAAGTTTTTTATCGGCGCGTATCGGAAAAAAATATACGCTGATGCCGATATGCTCCAATATGTCTGTGAAAGACTCATATCGGCTGATAATATCGGTTGATCGATATATCATTCGGGCTCTAGTATTAAACTCACCCACAGCAGGAAAGGCAGTCTGTAATATACACAAAAAAGTGTCTTTTACTTTTTTTACTATTTTTATTCATTCATTTTTTATTTAAATTTCACTGAAAAAGACATTACAGGGAACCTGCCGGTAACTTTTTTGAAAAAAATAGTTCAGTGAAAATTTAAATAAGAAATGATTAAATAAAAATAGCTCCCGGGGGTTTACAGAGTTAAAGTTTATTTATTTTATTGAAAAGGACTATGCATAGTTAAAAACATGAATGTTACCACATGATCACCATACCAGATTATATTTAGATAACTGGAGCTGATTCGAAGTTCCCAGAGGCTTTAACTTTATTCTGTAATCGGAAACTTTCCTGTAGTTTGTGCTGAATGTTGGTAGATGAGAGTTGTCGTTTTCACCGGTTGCTGGATGTTTGTGTCACTTGAACATAAATGGATGATGTTTTAGGGATTTTGTTTTCCAAAAACGACCTGAGGAAGGCAGCAGGAGGTCTCACAGGAGTTTGAGCTGTTTTCTAAAATTAATCTCGTAACTTTTTTCCGCACAGAAACTCTTCGTGTGTCTCTCAGGCTGACAGACAGCTGACGACGCTGCTGAAGCATCATGACTGCGAGCGGAGACGAACTGCAGTCTGACACATGGAGGCCAATTACAGGCCGCCGCGTGTGTGTGTGTGTGTGTTACCTGTCCAGCTCAGGTGCAGAGACGACCTGCCTCAGAGTGTTTATAACCTGATGTGACGGTTTGTTTTTGTTTTTCAGACGCCAGGATGAACGGCGAGCTGAGAGTTGGTCGCACCGCGACGGCCAAGAGAGGCGGCGGCGCCCCCGACAGGTGAGTCTGCGTCACGCTGTGTGTCTGTGGCTGATGAGGGGGGCGGGGCTTTAGAAATGTCTTTCCAAAAACTTTCTGACGTCAGATGCGTCTGTCTCCAACTATTTTTATATTTTTAAAACCCGTTATCTGACCTTCACACCCACTAAGATTTTAGGACGTTTCTTGGACTTGAAGACATTTTTTTTTTTTTTTCTTTTTCTAAATTTTAGGACGTTACCAGGATTTTTTTGTCAGACTTTAGGACATATCTTGCATTCTTTTGGATATTTGAGGATTTTAGGATGGTTTTCAAATTTTAGGACATTTTTTGGATTTTAGGTTGTTTCTTGAATTTTAAGACATTTCTTGCATTTTTGGGACATTTCGAGTACTTTAGGATGTTTCTCAGACTTTAGGACATTTCTTGGATTTAAAGATTTTTCTTGGATTTTAATACATTTTGAGGAATTTGGGGCATTTTTAGGATGTTTTTAGGATTAAGGGACATTTTTTAGGATTTCAGGACATTTCTGTGATTTTAGGACATTAGTGTCTTATCTGTGTCCTCTGTCGGGGGTGTGGGGGATCCTCCTCTGGCTCTATTTTGGTGCTGTTTTATGTCTCTGACACCAAAAGGACAAAAACTATCCACAGTGTCAATCACTTTATTTTTATCGTGAATTATGAAATGTTTGGGGGGCCACCAGGGACCCTGTCAGGGGCCAGATTTGTCCCACGGGCCATAAATTGAGTATCACTGCTTTACTTTAGGATTTTTCAAAGTAAACGTATGAAAAGTTTATTGAATCAGGTTTGTTAGCGGACAGATGAAACCGTCAGCGGACGTTGTGATGCTGCTGGCTGAAGTCTGTTTTTCTGTAATAATTGCGGCCTGTTTGTGTTCGTGAGCTCACGGAGGCAGATCGTCTCCGCCGTTCGGAGCAGCGGCACTGTGGTTGTGAGTGCTGTGTGTAGCTGTCTGGTTGTTTGTGGTTCTGCTGCTGGTGTTTGTGTGGAGCTGACGGTGAGTGACGGTCCAGCTGTCTCCTCCTTTAACCTCATTCTCTGTTTACACGGAAACTAAAGCCAAACTGTCCTCCCAAATCCCACCGCCGCCAGCCGCTGGACGGATTAAAGCCGGGACGAACACGCCGCCGCGCCGGCCAGAGCCGGGATTTACGGCGGCCGGGCGGCCACACAGGCGGGCGCAGAGCGACTGTGAGGATCTGTGCAGAGGACCGGTGGGACAGTTCGCTCTGCACGGACCAAACAGCGCTCAGGCTGTCACGACGCTCTGCAGCTCTGCGAGGGAGCTGCGCCAATCCTCAGAGCGCTTTTAGGCTCAGGAAGTGAGGAGAGAGGTCAAAGGTCACACGCTGAACTGAGATGGTTTTTCCTCTGAAAGCCCAAATCCACCAACGTGATGTAAAAAAGACACACAGTCATTTCAAGGAGAAACTTTCTGAAAACTGTAACATACAACAGGGACACTCAAGTGTCTTTACTGAGGGGACACTTCTGCAACAAGACAGGAAGCCAGGGGCCAGTCGCAGCGGCCCCATACAGCTCCCACGATTTTAGGACATTTTTAGGATTTTTTTTAATTTTAAAACATTTATAGGATTTAAGGACTTTTTTTGGATTTTGGGACTTTTTTTTTAGGACCTTTGGACATTTCTAGGATTTTAAGGCATTTCTAAGATTTGAGGATATTTGTGGATTTTGAGGATTCGAGGATTTGAAGACAATACTCGGATTTTAGGACATTTCTAGTATTTTAGGACATCAGTGTCTCAGCTGTGTCCTCTGTCGGGGGTGTGGGGGATCCTCCTCTGGCTCTTTTTTTGATCAACAAGCTCTATTTTGATGCTGTTTTATGTCTCTGACACCTTATGGAGACTAAAAGGACAAAAACTATCCACAGAGTCCATCACTTTATTTTAACTGTGAATTAGAAAATGTTTGGGGGGCCACCAGGGGCCCTATCAGGGGCCAGATTTGAGTATCAATGACATACTGTCTCAATATGTTGACCTTGTGGGCCATCAAGGTCATCCCAGCGCCAAAAGGCACCTTTTGCGTCTGCTCGATCCGCCGCTGGACGGCATCAGTTGAGACTGCAGTCGGACAGACCTGGTGACATTGTTATACACAGACAGACAGACAGACAGACAGACAGACAGACAGACAGACAGCTGCTGCGTCAGTCTCATACGTGGACAGGTGGCATCACGTGAGAACGCGGCCTGATACAATCTAGAAAACAGTGGATTTTTTCACAGCTTTTGTCTGAAATCGACGCTCTGAGACAGTAAAGCTGCAGCCGGACACATTAAACCATGATTTGATAACGATGATAAAAAAGCTCCGTACAGCCGAGCTGCAGATTCAGCTCATCATTCTCCGGAGCTCCGTCACTACCAGAAACACCGCTCAAAATACACAGTTATACGATACATTTTTTAGAAAAGATAACGATTTTTGTCACTTTAACATCCACTGAGGCTGACTTTCGCAGCACAAAACAGAAAATGTTGTCCGTCTGTGAGGATTTGGGAACTTTTTCCCTTCAGGCAAACTTTGAAACAGCAGCAGGATCCGACTTTGATGAAACTTTGGGCGCCGTGAGGAAGCGTTCTCTCGTTAGTTGTAATGTTTTCTCTTCTCCGTGTTTCTCGTGAACACGTTTTGTCATTGATGAATGTTGGCTCCTCTGAGCTCCTGGACGTTTCCTCAGAGCAGGTTTACTGTCGCTGTGATTAGGAGACGGAGGAGGAGGCCGAGCCCATCTGGAGCGCAAGCTGCTGCGTTCACACGAGGAAACACACTGAAATGATGAGGAGAGGTGCGTGTGTGTGCGTGTGCGTGTGTGTGTGCGCGCTGAAGGTGTTAAAGCAGGGAGACTCGGCTGGCGTTGCTTGGGGCCACTTTTGAAAAATGACTGGAGGTTATTTCTAAGATTTTAGGACATTTCTGTGATTTTAGGATATTTTGAGGACGTTTTTTTCAGATTTTAAGATGTTTTTAGTATTTCAGGACATTTCTGTGATTTCAGGACATTTCTTAAATTTTAGGATATTTCTTGGATTGTAGGACTTTTCTAGGATTTTTGGATATTTTTCAAATTTTAGGATTTTTCTAGGATTTCATGACATTTGTTGGATTTTAGAACATTTCTCTGATTTTAGGACATTTGTAGGATTTTAGGACATTTCTTTGATTTTAGGACATTTCTCAAATTTTAAGATACTTCTTGAATTGTAGGACATTTTTAGGATTTTAGGACTTTTTGAGGATTTAAGGAGGTTTCTAGGATTATAGGACATTGTTAGGATATTCGGACATTACTCTGATATAAGGACAATTCTAGTATTTCAGGACATTTCTACAATGTTCGGACATTTCTATAATTTTTAGGATGTTTCCAGCTTTTCGGGACATTTCTAGTATTTTAGGACATCAGTGTCTCAGCTGTGTCCTCTGTCGGGGGTGTGGGGGATCCTCCTCTGGCTCTTTTTTTGATCAACAAGCTCTATTTTGATGCTGTTTTATGTCTCTGACACCTTTTGGAGACTAAAAGGACAAAAACTATTCACAGTGTCCATCACTTTATTTTAACTGTGAATTAGAAAATGTGTCGGGGGCCACCAGGGGCCCTATCAGGGGCCAGATGTGACCTGCAGTTTTTCAGAACAGGTTTGGTTTCCGGCATTTTTTGCATCCGTCAGAAACTTTTAGAGAGTTGTTAAATCATGAGCTCACAGCACATGGGTGAAATGTGTGTCGTCGTGCACACCGGCTTTGGGATGAGCGGTGAATGAGGAGAGCCTGGTGTTATCGTATCATGGTACCCTTCGACTCCTCGCTCTGTCGCTCATCCTCCTCAGCTTCGTCTCTCAGGCCGCAGCCCTCAGAGAGCCGCCGCTCGCTCCGTGCTGCATTTTAAATCGCTTCCCTCCCGGCAGACGTCCTTTCAACTTTTAAAGAGAAGCTTTTTTTCTCTGAGTTTCAGTCTGACTCTGAGCTTCAGAGACGAGAGACTCCGGGGAAACTGTGAGCCTCGGTCTGAGGTGAAGGAGGCAGCGCTCGCATGTGTGTGTGTGTGTGTGTGTGTGTGTGTGTGTGTGTGTGTGTGTGTGTGTGTGTGTGTGTGTGTGTGTGTGTGTGTGTGTGTGTGTGTGTTACACGTTATAACTGCAGAGAAGCAGCTCAGAGAAAAACATGATTCCCTTCAGTCTGTCTGCCCTCTGGCATCGCTGTGAGCCCCCCCCCGGCTGCTCGATGTTTGTTAATTGATTAGATGTCTTTAATGAGATGAGATGAGGAGCTGCTGAGGTGTCTCGACAGCAGGAAGCTCACTGCACTTTAGAGGAGGAAACATCAGG
>NC_142182.1:1880000-1882500 GCF_026936395.1 Plectropomus leopardus
AATATGTATGAACAAACACACGCTCGGCTGCGTGGCGTGTGAGGAGGTTATTGATGCTGAATGCTGTCATTAGTGTTGGAGGGGCTGAGTGTTAAGTAGCAGCTATATAAATGCAAATTCCTCATCATTTCCTCGCGTGTCTCCTCTCATTGCGCTGCGTTCGAGCTCGGCGTCACCTCGTAAACGCTCTCCCCTCGGCTCACCTCCGCTTCCTGTCCCACGCCTCGTCTTCCACCTGATTCCCGCCGTTCGGTCGACTCTCCCGCTTTAAAAAGACACAAAGCAGACTTCTCGCTGCAGAACAGAGAAAGGCTGTCTGAACACACCATTGATTTCT
This sequence comes from Plectropomus leopardus, assembly GCF_026936395.1. Lineage (NCBI taxonomy): Eukaryota > Metazoa > Chordata > Actinopteri > Perciformes > Serranidae > Plectropomus > Plectropomus leopardus. Next base: position 1,880,338 of record NC_142182.1, read on the forward strand.
GCCGCTCTCTGAGTGTGTTTGTCCGCAGTGTTTATTGACGTTCTTTGCCGCGGTGTAATTATTCCCATCAGGAGAACAGACACTGAGTTCTCTAATAACACCATTAGGTTCTGCAGCAGCGCAGTGCAGAGCAAATTAAAAGCCTTATTGACACCCGAAGGGGCTTCTTCACTGTGATTATGAGCGCGACACCGACGCGACCCCGCTGTTAAACACTCTGGATTTTTACAGCAGCAGCAGCCGAAAGTACAGGAAATGTTGGCGCTGTACGTTTCTGCAAAGCACAAATACTTTACATTTGTACGTTTCTAATATGACGTCGTATATGAGCGGATGGTGGGACACCTCGGAGAGACGCCTGACGAGCTGCAGGGCAACAAACCAACAAACAATAAAACCAGCAGGTTTTTACCATCGAGACAGCGCTGTGGTTCCAGGTCCCCGACTGTGCCCCAGAAGAGGGTAAAATCCTAGAAATGTCCTAAAATCCTTTAAAAAGGTCCTTAATTCCAAAGGATGTTTGTAGCATTTTAGGACATTTCTAGGATTTTAGGACATTTCAAGGATTTCAGGATGTTTCGAGACCTTTAGGACAATTGTAGCTTGTAGTTTGTTTTTGGACAATTCTAGGATCTTAGCGTGTAGCATTCTAAGACATTTTTAAGATTTTTAGGACATTTTTTGGATTTTAGGATGTTTCTAGGATTTCTGGACATTTTTATCATTTTAGTACATTTTTTAGGGAATCTCTAGATTTAAGGACATTTATAGCATTTAAGGACATTTCTAGGGTCTTTAGACATTTTTAGGGTCTTTGGACATTTCTGGGATCTTTGGACATTTCTGGGATCTTTGGACATTTCTGGGATCTTTGGACATTTCTAGAATATGTGAGGGTGTGTTAATTTTCCTGAACACACCACAGTGGATGTGAGCGTAGACTGTTGTAAAATTAAATCCCAGCCTGAAACAGCCTGAAGGACATTTTTTACTGGGATTATGAGGACTCCAGTCGCCGCTTGCGTCGGCTCTTATGAGCCCGTAATGACAGCGAGGAGCGTCTCTCAGGTGGAGCCGCTGTAACATCACACCTAATTACTCTGATAAACCGGCAGTGTGCGCCATAAAGCAGTCGTTCAGTGTGATCCCGGCTCAGGGGGGCGGGCGCCGTCCTGCACATCAGTAGTCGTGCTTAAAGGTTTGCTCCTACACGACTCAACGGGAGACGCACGACTGAGCCGAGGCTCCGAGTCGGCCCCCGGATCGATACCGGCGTTAAACGCAGATTAACACCACATCAGGGCTGATGAAGATGAACGATGGCAGAGCGATGATACGACTGCGCACAAACCGGAGGGAGGATATGAGTCTGGCACCTGTTTGTCCATCAGAGTCATTACCGTCTGTCTCCGTCTCCACCTTTATCTGTCTGGACCTGCTCCATGTCCTCCTGGCTCCTCTTTATTAGTCTGAGTCCTCAGTTAGAGAGGCCTGGAGTGTGTGTGTGTGTGTGTGAGTGTGTGAGTGTGTGTGTGTGTGTGTGAGTGTGTGAGTGTGTGTGTGTGTGTGTGTGTGTGTGTGAGTGTGTGAGTGTGTGTGTGTGTGTGTGTGTGTGTGTGAGTGTGTGTGTGTGTGTGTGAGTGTGTGAGTGTGTGTGTGTGTGTGTGTGAGTGTGTGTGTGTGTGAGTGTGTGAGTGTGTGAGTGTGTGTGAGTGTGTGTGTGATGGTTATTGATTCGCTCTCCTCAGTGGATAAATAGTGCCAGGCGCTTGAGTTCAGGCTCCATCTCTTTTTCATTATCTATTTGACTGAGAAAAGGACCGTTTCCTCTCCGTCTGTCTTAGAAAGTTTGACCCTTTAGAGGACAGACACTACGACTGGTTCTGCTTTTGGGGGCCACTTTTGCACAATGACGGGGGGCCAGGGGCCAGTCGCAACAGTCCCATGTTTGGAGGATTTTAGTATATCAGATTTATATCAGATTTTTGGAATTGAGGACATTTTTAGGATTTTGTTACTTTTCTGTAGGATTTCAGGACATTTCTAGGAATTTTAAGATGTTTATAGGGTTTTAGGACATTTTCAGGACGCGTATAGGATTCTGGGATTTTTCCAGGATAGTAGGCCATTTCTAGAATTTAGGACACATCTAGGATTTTAGGA
>NC_142182.1:1887500-1972500 GCF_026936395.1 Plectropomus leopardus
ATATCTAGTACTTTGGGGCTTTAGGATTTGATTTTATTTGTTGGATTTTTTGACATTTATAGGATTTTCTGGCATATCTCAGATCTTAGGTCATTTAATACGTTACTAAGATTTAACGACATTTGTAGGATTTTAGGACATTTCTCATATTTTAGGACATTCATAGAATTTTAGAACATTTCAAAGATTTCAGCATGTTTAAAGATTTTAGTACATATCTAAGATTTTATGACATTTCTAGAAATTTTAGGTCATTTCAAGGGCTGTAGGCCATATCCAAAAATTTAGGAAAGTTCCGGGATTTTAGGACGTTTAGGACGTTTTTAGAATTTTAGGAAATTTTAAGTATTTTAGGTCATATCCTACATTTTAGGTCATATCTAGGATTTTAGGACATATCTAATATTTTAGGACATTTCTATGATTTTAGGCTGTTTCTATGGTTTTAAGGCTGCATCCCAGAATTTAGGAAATTTGTAGGGTTCTGGGATGTTTGTAGGATTTTAAGATACATCTCATATTTAGGAACATTTCCAGGATTTTAGGTTGTTTCTAGGATTTTATGCCATATCCCGGATTTTTACAAAGTCTCTGATTTTTAGGATGTTTGTAAGACTTTAGGACATATCCTAATTTTTCAGAATTTAGGACATATTTCAGATTTAAGGACATTTATTGGATTTTAGGACATTAGAGGCATAGCTCGCACCTCTGTCTGGGGGTGTGGGGGGTTCTTTTTCTTTTTTTGGGCTAATATTTGGCCCATTTCATGTTAAGTTGCTCGCCATCTTTCCATGTTTTTGAAAGAAATCAAGCCAATTAGCTCAGGTTTCAAAGGGTTAAAAGATTCAGTGAGGACGGAGGGTGATGCTAAATAATCAGTCTGACTGCAGATTCGGGTCAAAGGAGGTGGTGTGTGATATTTACTTTCATAAATCCGACTGTGTTTTTTTTAATGAACACGTTTGTTGGTATTAATTGGAGTCTCAGGTAATTGTTTTATGTCCTGTAACAACACGTGCTGCTCACAAACACAGCAGAGAGAAAATAATCTCGAGCTGGAAACACATTTTCATCTGCTGCTCGTTCCCAGCCTGTGAAACTCTGACGCCGCTGAAGGTGACACGGCTCTTATTTGTGCACGCAGAGGACTCAGCAGATTCCAGACAACAGAGAAAAGAATCAACAAACGCTCTGTTTGTCGGGGAAATGTGCCACTACGGCACATTTACCGTGAAAGAGAACAGCAGTCGGTTATTAGTCATCTCCTCTCTCTCAGAGCTGTGCTTCCTCCTTCATGAGCTGCTCTGAGCTCAGCTGAGATCTCACAGCAGGGCTGCAGGTAAACCAGCCCCCCCCTCACCGAGAGTAAAATACCTCCTGTTACTGAGTGAAAGAGCAGGACGAAAATAAACCTAAAATCACCTCTGTGGATCCACATTTGTCCTTAAAAAATTCACAAATAATTCCAACTGCGTCTGATATCTCTCACTGGATGATATTTCCCTTAAAGCATTTTCTAAATAATATAGAATAAGCAGAAATATATTCAAGAAGTATTATATATTGTGCAAGAATTTGGTTATGAAGCACAGAAAAAAAAGAATATAATATTTAGTGCAGGCAAAAGTATTAAAAATATAATGTAGGTAAAAGTGTAAAAATAAATAGTGCAGGTAGGAGTAAAAGTATAAAAAAAATGTAGTGCAGGTAATAGTATATATATATATACATATATATATATATACATATATATATATATATATATATATATATATATAGCCTAGTGCATGTAAAAGTACAGAATAAATGGTGCATGGTAGTATAAAAATTATAGTACAGAAAAAAGTTTAACAAATATAGTGCAGGTAATTATGTAATTATGTTCCTAAAGGTATGTGTAGTGCATGTAAAAGTACAGAACATATGGTGCAGGTTAAGTTACACAAAATAAAGTGCAGATTAAAGAATTAGCATAAAATATATAGTGCAGGTAAAAGTATACAGCATACAGTGCAGGTAAAAGTGTACGAATAAAACACATAGTGCTGGTAAAAGCATAAATACCAAATATTTAGTACAGATAAAAGTTTAAGCACAAAATCAACGGTGCATGTAAAAGTACAGAACATATTGTGCAGGTAAGTTACACAAAGTAAAGTGCAGGTTAAAGAATGAGCATGAATTATATAGTGTAGATAAAAGTGTAAGAATAAAACATGAAGTGCTGGTAAAAGCATACATACAGAATATATAGTACAGATAAAAGTTTAAGCATAAAATCAACAGTGCATGTAAAGGTATACAATATATAGTGCAGGTAAAGGTTTAAGCCTTAAATATATTGTGCAGGTAAAAGTAAAGGCCTGAAATATAAAGTATGAAATATATTGTGCATGTATTAGTGCATAGTAAGACAAGATTCCTCATAAAATAAAATTAATGTTAACGTGCTGAGAGGCCACGTGATCACAGCTCACAATTCTCAGTTCACAAATGTCACAGTTATTTTAAATCGCTTTACAGATGATGTACACAAAGTTTCCTCCAACACTGTCCGCTCCGTCTGCAGTGAAACAGATGATTCAGAGAAGCTGCCGCCTCGCTCACTCACTTGACTTTCAGCTAAAGGTTAAAAGAAACAAATGTCCAACTAAAATGCAAAAAAACAGTGGAAACAGCATCCTGACGGCGCAGTGACCGCCCCACCACGGGCTGAAAACACAGATCACTGCAGGCCGCCAAGGACAGGTGGAGGAGGAGGAGGAGGAGGAGGATAACTGTATGTTAGCTGCAGACGAGGAGGAAGAGGATGGAGAGAACAACAGATGAGGGCAGAGAGAGAAAGAGGGAAAAAGAGGCTGACAGCATGAAAAACGAGTGTGTTGGCAGCCGGCAGCCGCTCAGATAAACGCTCCGCTCAGTTTCCGTCCTCCCTCCCTCTGTTCACTCGTCTGCATCACCCTCCGCGTCTCCTCCTCGCTCCTCTCCTCACTCGTGCCCTCCTTCCAGCAGAGGAGCCGGCGTGATTCATTTGCATGGAGCAGCTCTGGTTGTGGTTCAGTTACTGCAGGACCGTCTGAGTCACCGCTGAAATCACAGCATCGCTCACTCGACCCCGCGCCCCAAATTACACTCGTCTGAACAGAGCTGACGTAAAAGCAACAATATCAAAATATTAATAAAAGCCATTCATCAAAATCGTGTATAAGTTAAAGTATTATTATTAGTTTTAAACTATTAGTTTAAGTATTATAATAAGTTGCACTCTTAGTGTGCTGCAAACTCTATATTTCACAGTAATGTTTTAGTCCAGGTGAGTTGATGTCCAGGTGGCCAACAGCGGAGCTACTTTTAACTGCAGGCTCTCATCCCAACTTATCACATGGTGCCGCTCTGGCAGAGACCCTCCGCGTCTACTTATGAAGTTTTAGGTTTAGCCTGTTCTCACTTTAAACTCCTCTAATATGTTGGCTATTTTTTTTTTTTTAAATTTTGGCCTGTTTTTTTTTGTTTTTAAAATGGTAAATATTTAAAATTTTTGGCATTTTTTTCTTTAAAGGAATTTTTTGTTGTTTTTTTCTTTAAATTTTTTGAATTTTTTTTTCATTTTTTTTCGTGATTTTTAGAAGACAAAAAATTATTTGTTCAAGACCAGGGCGAAAACACAGCATGTTAACAGGCCAAATAATAAAAGTTAATGTTCCCCCAAACCCTCTCACTCACACAGAACGAAACAAAAAACATGCAAAACCACCAATTTGGAAGGCTTTTTTAAAAACATATCAGTAATTTTTTTTTTATGTTGGAAATTGTTTTTCCTTTAAAAAATGGTAATATTTAAAACTTTAGGCATTTTTATTTAAAATATTTTTTGTGATTTTTGATGATTCTCCAAAAAATATGGGCAAACTTCTTTTTCTGTTGTTTGTTTGCAATTTTTAGAAGAAATCTTTGTTTGCACCCAAAAAATGATTGCTTTAATACTTTAATACTAGAGCAAAGACAAAGCGTGTTAACAGACCAAATAATGGGAAGAAGAGAGCAATGAGATAGTTAATGTTACTGAAAAAAAAAACTCTTACTCTGCTGCAGGAAACCACACTTCAAAATAAAAGCTTCATGCTGGAAATTCACTGTGACCCAGCAGTTGTGAATCTTTGAATCTTTGAAACTGTGTTTGTCCAGACGTAACAGAATATTTGACCCGTCCAGCCGGCAGGAGGACAAATTTTAATGCTCACTGGCTTTCCTGAAAAGCCTCCAGGAATCATCTGTAGTATTTTATTTACTTCAGTTTTATCTGGAGAATAACAGCTTCAGTTTGTGAGTGTGTCTGCACGGCCGGGCCTCCTGGCTCCGTCTGCAGGGAGACAGGATGTAAAGCTGTGCAGCCCGGCCGTGTCAACACCGTCGCCCTGTAAATATTTATAGGCGTTTATCTGCCGGGGCTGCGGATTATCAGCTTAGCGAGGTACAGTAGCCCCCCCCCCTCCCTCGACCAACACACACCTCCTCACACACTCGCCGGTTATCCTGATGTGTTGAGACTGCAGGGACAAACACAGCGGCAGGTCTGAATATGTATGCGCTGATCATACCACCTCACAAAATCACAGAGTTGCTGATCATATGTTAATCCTCTGCTGTGCCGCTGTGTTTTCTGTCGCTGCAGTGAACGTCACAGAAAGACGCCAAAATCACAGTCTATAGAAAACCAGATCAAAATAAAGTGTGTGTCAGGAAAGTCGGAGCTGCAGGCTCAAAACGACGAACCTCCTGCGCTCTTTGAGTGAGGAGTTTTTTAAAATCCTTCACTGTGCTTTTCAGTTTTATAACTTTATTTGTTTTTGGACAAGAAGATCTTTTCTCAGATCCCTACTCAAATCCCAAAACGCCTTACGAAGGGATTCAGTCTATCGGAAATGAACTTAACACATTCTCATCCCAACTGGTCAAATATATATCTGTCACATTTAAGTGTCCTCCTGCATCTGTTGTTGATGTCCAGGGCGTCATGTCAGTTCATGCCGGTTACATTAACCGTGACTTTTTTAAAAATATACCTCCGTTTGACAGAATATGTATGGTGTCTGTGTAGGATTTAGTGGCATCTGGCAGTGAGGACTGACGAGTTCATCCTGCTGAAACTTCTCTCATTTGCCAAGAAGAATCCTAAAAACACCCTTAAATCTTAGAAATGTCCTAACAGTCAAGAAATGTCTTAAAACCCAAGAAATGTCCAAAAATTCTAGAAATGTGCTAAAATCCTATCAACATCCTAAAATCCTAGAAATTTCTTGAAATCCTAGAATGGTCATTAAATCCTAATGTCCTAAAATCTTAAGAAAGTCATAAAAGCCTAGAAACGTCCTTAAATTCTAGAACAGTCCTAAAATTCCAGAAATGTGCTCAAATCCTATAAACATCCTAAAATCATAGAATTGCCCTTAAATCCTAGAAATGTCCTTAAATACTAGAAACGTGCCAAAATCCTAAAAACATCCTAAAATCCCAGAAACGTTCTCAAATCTGAGAAATGGCCTATAATCCAAAAAATCTCCTACAATCCTACAAACACGTATGTTGCTGCTGTGACTGTCCCCTGGCCCCTGGCCCCCGGCCCCCAGCCCCTGTCTGTCCCCTGTCCCCTGGCCCCTGTGTCCTGTCTCTTGTCTCTTGTCTCTTGTCTCCTGTCCCCGTCCCCTGTCTCCTATCCCTGGCCCCTGGCCCCTGGCCCCTGTCTCCTGGCCCTGGCCCCTGGCCCTGGCCCCTGTCTCCTGTCCCCTGTCCCCTGGCTCCCTCGTTCCTGTCTCCTGTCTCCTGTCCCCTGTCCCCTGTCCCCTGGCTCCTCGCTCCTCGCCTCCTGTCTCCTGTCCCCTGTCCCCTGGCTCCTGTCTCCTGTCTCCTGTCTCCTGTCTCCTGGCCCCTGGCCCCTGACCCCTCACCCCTGTCTCCCGACCCCTGTCTCCCTGCCCCTGTCCCCTGACCCTAGGCCCCTGGCCCCTGGTCCCTTGCCCCCGGCTCCCGGCCCCTGCCTGGCCCCTGTCTCCTGTCCCCTGTCTCCTGTCTCTTGTCCCCCGGCCCCTGTCTCCTGTCCCCTGTCTCCTGTCTCTTGTCCCCCGGCCCCTGGCCCCTGTCGTCTCACAGAGGTGGCCCCTCAGCAAAGCGAGTTGCGTGTCCCGGCTCTCGAATACTTGTTCTCTCTGCAGCCTGTAGCTTCTCACGTCAGCTGAAAATCCCCGAACATTAGAACATGATATCGTTTCCTGCGGCCTTTGAAGTGTAAATGCTTTCAACACCGCCAAAGCAGCTTTTGAAATGAAAGCGTGTGTTTGTGCAGGTGTGTGTGTGTATGTGTTTGTGCAGGTGTGTGTGTGTGTGTGTGTGTGTGTGTGTGTGTGTGTGTGTGTGTGTGTGTGTGTGTGTGTGTGTGTGTGTGTGTGTGTGTGTGTGTGTGTGTGTGTAGATGGCTGCTGTGATAGACAGCAGAGGCTGACAGTGAGAGGAAAGGCTGCTCGTCCTCCTCCTGATCGCCTCCTCTATCGCTGCCTGCATCAAATTGGAGGCGTCAGTCAGATCTCACCTGCAGCACATCGCACTCCATCAGAGTCAGGAGGCACCGCGCCTGCTGCGGCGAGGAGGAGGGAGAGACGCAGAGAGGAGGCAGTGTGGGATTATTTGACGAAATGAAATGAGTTTTTATCAGTTTTTATAAGATAAATTGTTCTGTCCTTCATAAAGTTCACCTGGAGCAGGTAACAGCTGCGCCGCAGCTTTAAGACCAAATTCACTTTCACTCGACTTTCAGCAACACATCGTAACGTTAGAGCTTTCATTCCCAATTAGTTTCCTTATGGATCATTTTAATACTTTTATAAGAATTAAGGGGTTATTTCTTCTGGGTCGTGGACGAGGCAGCGAGAACGTCCTTCAGGCAGAGGCGCTCGGTTTTGTTGTAATGCATTCAGACGCCTTTAATAAGCATTTAAACCTCTGAAACCTGAGGAAATTGGGGGAAAAATTGGTAAAAAAAAAAATGACAAGAAAATGGCCTGAAAATTAGCAGGGGAAAATCTACAACATAAGATAAAAAATATGACAACGTCATCTAGATTTTAAGGCAAGAAGGGCAACTTCAGGTGTTATTGGTTAATAATGAGTGTTTTTGTTTAGATCTCCAAGTGAAATAATGTAATATGTCACACTTTTTTATGATGAAAATTCCAAGTCATGTAAATCGTAAAAAACTAATAATAATTATTATTTATTATTTTTATTTTTTTTACTCATACTTTTTTTGTTATTTTTTATTCAGACAGTGGGTTGTTGGCTGGCTGTGGAGCTTGAGTCGGTGGAGGAAAGTTGGTATAATTGTGTAGCGAACTGTCATCTTCCTTTTTGTTTGGAATCGAAACACCCCCAAAAAAGGAAAATAAGTGGGAGGAGATGATTAGACATTATCAAAAAACTAGAGAAAAATATCCAGAAAACTATTGTTCTTATATACTAACAGAAACAGGGAACTTTTTTTGTACGGCGCTGCAGACTGAAAGAGAAAGTCGGGGATGAGTTACTGATGCTGACTCATCCACTCCGCTCTCATTCTCAGCTGGTGTCTCCGCCAGTGTCTCCGCCAGTGTCTCCGCTGGTGTCCGTGCCGCTCTCATACTCTGCCGGTGTCTCCGTTGGTGTCTGCTTCGCTCTCATTTCCCACCGGTGTCTCCAAATGTTTGCTGCGCTTTTATTCTCCACCGGTGTCTCTGCTGGTGTCCACTCCACTCTCATTCTCCGCTGGTGTGTTTGCCGGTGTCTCTGCTGCTGTCCACTCCGCTCTCATACTCCGCTGGTGTGTCCGCTGGTGTCTCCCAATGTCCACTCCACTCACATTCTCTGCTGGTATTGTCTCCACCGGTATCGTTTCCGCTGGTGTCCCCGCTGGTGTCCTCTCCGCTCTCATACTCTGCCGGTGTCTCCGCCAGTGTCTCTGTTGGTGTTCGCTCTCTTTTTCCGCTGGTGTCTCCGCCGTGTCCACTTTTTTCTTATTCTCCGCCGGTGTGTTTGCCGGTGTCTCTGCCGGTGTCCGCTCGGCTCTCATACTCCACCGGTGTGTCCACTGGTGTCTCCAGATGTCCGCTCTCATTCTCCGCTGGTATCGTCTCCACCGGTATCGTGTCCGCTGGTGTCCCCGCCGGTGTCTCTGAATGTCCGCTCCACTCTCAGTCTCCGCCGGTGTAAGCGGGCGCCGTCTCCCCCCTCCCTCCTTCTGCTCCGTGTGTGTGTGACGGGACATGATGAGAGGACACGATGAGAGGACACGCTGGACGCAGTTTGAGTTCAGGTGTAGTGAGTTTGCAGCTCGGTTCTGCTGGAAGAATAAACTGATGTCTGATATTTGACGTAAATGTGCAGAGATCACAGCAGAGCGGTTACTTAGGGACGGTTCTGTAGCTGCTTCCTGACAGTTTGGGGAACGTTCCTCTCTGTAGATCCACTATAACTCAAACACAATATTATTGTCAGAATTATTTTTGTACAATTCAGGTTGAAGATAAGAAGGAAAGAAAAAAACACAATATAAAAATAAAATTGATTTTGCTCTTGAAAAAGACTTTCTTTTACAAGAATGCGATTTTCCAGCTTTTTGTCTGAAATGTCGTTTTTTTTTATGAAAATACACAAATTCAATTCATCTGTACTCAGCACATCTCAGCCTTTCAGACCTCAGGTGATGAAAAACAAACAAAAAGAAATTATCGGTTATTGGCATCTTATCGGCCACGAGAAGCTGGAAATGATCGGTTTATTGGTATCGGTTAAAAAAAATAATTTTCGTGCATCTCTGGATAAAACGCTACAGTGAGATGACTGTTTCCACTGAGTGACGTTACGGTAACCATGGTGATGGATGTTAAAAACATCAGCAGCTTTATTTCTGTTGCAGCCACAGCATTAGCGTCAGTATTTCCAATCCACAGAAGTAGATCGCTTAACTTTCACGTTTTTGTTTTTTTTCCGTAGGTTGTGTTGATAATAAAAAATAATAGAAAAAGACCAGACCTCTGCCCAAACATCAGAGATCCGGATCAGTCAGAGACACCAGTATGCCTTTTAAAATATGTACTTTTTCAAGGATTGTTGTACTACTTTTTTTTTTTCTTTGTATTTTGTCCTAAACTGATTTATTTTACTGTTTACAGTCTGGACTGTTGTTTCAGTTTGTTGCACATAAAGATGAAATCTGCTGGTGACATAAATTACCCTCCACTTCATTACGGCGATAAAACAATCAAGAAAACACGCCACAGCCTCAGGCAGCAGTGCATCATGGGACTCTGTGTGTGTTTTGCAGGGTGTTTGACTACCAGCGCGTCCCCTCCTCTGTCCCGGTGGACCCCAGTCCTGTCAAACGTCTCCGCCCTTCCTCCTCCTCCTCCTCTTCATCCTCCACAGCAGCTCTGAAGATGAGGAGCAGCAGAGCCTCCAGCAGGAGCGACGACACACACACCTCCTCCTCCTCCGACAGCAAATGTAAGAGATCAAATCGTCTTAACGCCACGCTCGCTGAGCACGACGTCTGCACTTTGTCAGGCGTCAGGTGAAGTTTGCATTTTTTCTGGGCTTGTTTTAAATCCGGGGAAAAGGAATTTAAAAAATGCTTTAAATCGTTCAAAAATCTGGGTGTTGTGCAGGACGTCTCTCACCAATCAGAGGTCTGCAGTCTCTGAAAGAGGGAGTGGGACGGAGATATTTGCTTAAGGGCCACTTAAGGGCCAGGGGCCGGTCAAAGCAGCCCCACACATGTTTCAAGGGCTTTTAGACTTTTCTAGGATTGCAAAACACTTCATGGATTTCAGGATATTTCAAGGATTTTGGCATCTTTCTGGGATTTTAGAACACTCTGTAGGATTTTTGGACGTTTCTAGTATTTTTAGGACATTTCTAGGTTGTTTATGACATCATTAAGATTTTAGGACGTTACTAGAGTTTTAGTAGGATTTTTGCATGTTTCTAGGATTTTAGGGCATTTCTAGGTTTTTAGGAAATCTTTAGGATTTTAGGACGTTATTAGGATTTTATTACATTTCTAGGATTTAGAATGTTTGTCGGATTTTTTAGGTTTTCAGGAAATTTCTAGGATTTTAGGACATTTCTAGGATTTCAGGATGTTTCTAGGATTTTTATAACATTTCTAGGATTTTAGGACGTTTCTAGGATTTTAGGACATTAGGGTCTTATCTAGGACCTCTGTCGGGGGTGTGGGGGATCCTCCCCGGCACTTTTTTTATCAACAAGCTCTGTTTTGATGCTATTTTATGCACACTTATATTCACCTTATGAATACTAAAAGTACAAAAACATTTCCCAGTGTGAATAATTTTGTTTTACTGTGAATTAGAAAATTGTTGGTGGGGGCCACCAGGCACCATATCAGGGGCCACATATGATCTGCGGGCCACGAGTTGAGTATCACTGTTCTAGCTGCTTCTTGTCCTCTGATTATTGAAATGTGTTGAATTCATTTTTCTTTAAATTACAACCTCTTGCATGTTAATGGTTTGTTTTCAGTCCTCTATCATACGGAGATAAATGTTGGATTTCAGGTTTTTTACCTCCACAAGGCCGACTGTTCATGATTCAGATTTTTTGCGCTTTTGTTGGTCAGAAGTATTAATGAGGTGTTCAGTTTTATCTCTCCGCTGAGATCCATATGATCACTGAACCAAATGAACACATAAAAAATCATTAGAACTGGGGTTATGACCGCAACACTGCAGAGTGTAAACCACGGAAAGAAATATTATGGCTGCAGTTGTGTGGGTTTGAATGTTAAAAAGCTTTTAACCAGAGAGGGCAGAAACACCGACACCCTGCTGATGGCAGAGGTCGGCACGCAGGGGTTTTTCAACGCCTCAACCTTCTCCAATTAAAGGCTTTTAAATTTCAAACCCACGCAGCAGCCTCGGCGCGGGTGTTCACATTTGTGGCCGTAACATTTTCCTTTTCACATCTTTAAATGTGCAGCCAACACGAGCTCCTGTGGAAACCTGGAGGATCTCTGCTTTTCTAAAACCCGGCTCGTGTTGTCTCCCGCCTGTGCGATGCCTCGTCTCGGTGGTGGGGCCCCAGGGTGCTGCAGAGGAGGCGGGTGGAGGGGGGGCGCCAGATGGTCTCTTCATTAAAAGCTTCTGTACCGCGGGGCTCTCCTTCCTGCCGAGCCTATCAGCGCTCGCAATTAGACTGAGTTAATAGTGCGTGGCAAATAAGAATTGTTTATACTAGTTTATTACAAGCCTTAATAGTTTTTACTTCGTCCCATCACAAGGAAATTAGATTGCCTTTGCAAGCTCCCGAGGTCGAAAAGCTTTCAGGAGTGAAGTAGTTTTCAGGGTCGTTTGGTGAGCTGTCGGCGGCGCCGGCGGTCCGTTACAGAGCGCGGCGAGGGCGGAGGCTCGGGCAGTGGAAGGAGGTGGGAGTGCAGCGTTAAGAGTGCTTGGGGACCACAGGGGTCACTGGACATTTGCATCTGCACGGAGCTATCAAACCAAACTCTGGGCCATTTTTAAATGTTGTAGCCCACTGATAATGAAAAAGGCCTCCGAAAAACACTTCAGCGCAATTTGAAAACACAGTTCAGAGCAGTCGTACATGCTGGTTTATGTGGTTGTCCTGTTCCCACAGATCACGGAGGCACTGCATGCCAGGCTTCAGTGTACTGTAGTGTAGTGTAGTGTAGTAGAGTGTACTGTAGTGTAGTGTAGTATAGTAGAGTGTACTGTAGTGTAGTGTAGTATAGTAGAGTGTACTGTAGTGTAGTGTAGTATAGTAGAGTGTACTGTAGTATAGTATAGTGTACTTTAGTGTACTGTAGTGTAGTGTAGTATAGTAGAGTGTACTGTAGTGTAGTGTAGTATAGTAGAGTGTACTGTAGTGTAGTGTAGTATAGTAGAGTGTACTGTAGTATAGTATAGTGTACTTTAGTGTACTGTAGTGTAGTGTAGTATAGTAGAGTGTACTGTAGTGTAGTGTAGTATAGTAGAGTGTACTGTAGTGTAGTGTAGTATAGTAGAGTGTACTGTAGTGTAGTGCAGTATAGTAGAGTGTACTGTAGTGTAGTGCAGTGTAGTTGAGATTTACAGGTTTTTTTTCGTATCAGAGATGTGACAGTAAAAGCGCTGTAGACAGGAAACATTTCCAAAACCAAGCATTACCTAACAGTGCTTAAAGGGGAATCGCAGTATTTTAACCTGGGCCCTGTGATTACATGTTTGGTGCGTGAATGATTCGTACTTTCTGTGGGTTTTAAATTCGCTCCAGCTGCGTCGCATCTTCAACAGTTTGAACGTAATCATCTTGGCAAGTTGCTGATTGTCTGTTTTCCCATATTTATAAAAGAAAACACATACATTTCAAAGGGAACAAAGGTTTAAATACTTGTGAAAGATGTCTGAAAGCAGCGCAAAAAACTGAGAACACTGTGTCTTTTATGCAGCTGTCTTTGTGTGAGGGGACATTATAATGTTGAAACAGGAGAGGGACAAACACAAACTGTTGTCACAAAGTCAGAAGAGCACCGAGGTGTCCACAAACTTTTGACAACATAATGAGTCACTTACTCAGCTTATTTTGTATTCGCACGGTCCACTCTCACCTCTCTCTCTCTCTGTGTCTCTGCAGTGAAGATGGCGGAGCTGCTCGCCATAAAGAGGGAGCTGACGGTGATCAAGGTCCAGATCGACGGCCTGTTGGACTGCGTGGACAAGATGGACAGACAGAGGAAGGACTGCTCAGGTAGAGACAACCACAAGTTGGACCAATTTAAATTTCCACTCTTGTGTTGCTGCCTTATAACATATGCAAAAAACCCACAACCTCAGAAAGACCTGAGAATTTACACATTTTGACCCATAAACAAAAAAATACTCATACAGAGAGGTACCCCGTATATTTGATGTATTTGTTACATCACACATCCTAAAATCCTAGAAATAAAATCTGAGAAAATTCCTAAAATCCTAGAAAGATCATAAAATCCTACAAACAAAATCCCAAAATGTCCTTAAATCCTGGAAACACCCTAAAATCCCAGAAATAAAATCTGAGAAAAATCCTAAAATCCTAGAAAACAAATTCTAGAAAGATCATAAAATCCTAGAAACATCCAAAAATCATACAAATAAAATCCCAAAATGTCCTAAAATCCTGAAAACATCATAAAGTCATAGAATTAAAATCTGTGAAAAATCCTTAAATCCTAGAAATAAAATCTGAGAAAATTCCTAAAATCCTAGAAACATCCTTAAGAAGTCAAAGTCATGCAGGTTTTATTATGTCTTCTGTGTCTTTTCCTGTGAAGCACTCGGTTACTTTCTTTAGTTACTTTCTTTTAACGCACATTGGGCTGCATTTCTAGAATGAAAAGTGCTTTACAAATAAAGTTTATTGTTAATATTATCATTATTATATTGATCCGCAGAGTTCGACTGAACTCTGAACTGATGTTTATTATTTAAGAATGATCTGCGAGCGACCGCCGGTGCAGAAAGAGAGAGAGAAAGAGTCGGTTTGTTTACCATCAGATGTGATCGGCTATCAGACTGCATCAGTGAGTAATGGTTCAATGACAAAACTGCCGCCAGCGGAGCGTGGATTATGACAGCGAGGTAAACAGCGATAAACACCGGCCTCATAACCTCTCATAAGCTCCCCTTCAGCGCTCAGGAGTTATCTTGTCGTCCACCAACTCTCCTCTGTGTGTGTGTGTGTGTGTGTGTGTGTGTGTGTGTGTGTGTGTGTGTGTGTGTGTGTGTGTGTGTGTTGGTTTTATTTCACTAAAAAAAAAATGACTGGGGAGGATAGAAAAGATGAGGAAATTATCCAAAGTGACATGTTGACAGTCTTCACTTCTTTGGGTGATTTTTATATATTTATTTATTTATTTTAAGACATTAATATTAGAAACGTCTCTCACTCAGGCAGAGTCTTCTGATTCTCTGATTTTTTTTAACCCTCTGAAATCTGGCATCAGCTTTATTGTGCTGTATTCAGAAACCTTGAGCATATTAGTTTGATTTATTCCGAAAACATGGAAAAAAGAGACAGGAAGCAACTTTGCAAGAAATATCCCCCAAAATAGTAGATTTAGAAACTGTAGTGACAATCATCATAATAACATATTTAAATATTTGTTACATAATTATTATAATGCAACAGCCTCTTCCAGTTCAAAACACTCATCAATACCCACCTGTTTAAAACTGCTTTTAATGTCTAATTAATGTCATATAAATTGTGTGTATGTGTGTATTTTGGTACAGTGTCTGAGTGTCCTCTATAAATAAGATACATTTTTATTCGTAGTGGTAGTAATATTTTATTTTATTTTATTTTTATTTAAGCACCTTATTCAGGTTATTTCCTACTTTCCCTTTTCATTTTTTTTTAATTTTCAGGTATTTTTATTCATTTATTTTTATTTATTTATTTATTTTTTACAAATTTCTAGCTAATTTTGGGGTAATTTCTTCTTCAGTTGCTCTTGTCTTCTTCCCATGTTTTTAGAGAAATCCAGCAAATTCACTCAAGTTTTAAATGGTTTAGTAGAAGTAGCAATGTAACTGTAAAAGTATGTAAAAATATGAAAAGTATTAACAATTAAATATGCTTGAAAAACAAAAAATAAAAGTGCTCATCATGATTCAGAATGGCCCATTTCAGAATATATTACTTTGATAAAAATACTGATGCAGGCCTTCGTTCATCACGTTGTAGCTGCTGGACGTACTTTGTACACTGCTTAGTATAATACTATATCTGTGATACTCAACTTACGGCCCTCAGGCCAAATCTGGCCCCCTGATAGGGTGCTGGGTGGCCCCCCAACCAATTTCTGATTCACAATAAAAATAAAGTGATTGACTCAGTTTTTGTCCTTTTAGTCTCCATAAGGTGTCAGAGACATAAAACAGCATCAAAATAGAGCTTGTTGAAATACTAGAAATGTCCTTAAATCTGAGAAGCATCCTGAAATTTAGGAAACATCCAAAAATCCTAGAAATACCCTGATTTCCTAGAAATGTTTCAAAATTCTACAACCATCCTAAAATCCTTGAAACATACTAAAATCATTGAAATGTGCAAAAATCTTAGAAAACCTCCAAGATTTGGAGAAATATCGTAAAATTCAAGAAATGGCCCAAAATCCTAGAAATGTGCTAAAATCCTGGTAACATCTGAAAATCAAGAAACGTCCTATAATCCAAAAAGCATCCTAAAATCTGCTGATCTGGTAAAAGCAGGTCGAGTGTCCCGGCTGCAGAGCGAGTGTTCAGCTGTTATTTTGTCAGTTGTTGTGTGTCGGAGGACCACAGGTGTATCAGCCTTTAAAGCAGGAGGCGGTAAAACGCTGACAGGAAACGAGCGGAGGATACGTTACAGCGATACGGTCTGTGAATTAACCCCCCGGCCTCCAGGATGCCCCGAAAACTCTTAGCTAAGATATTAAATATTCTACGAGCCACACTCGTACGTTATAAAACTAACATAAAACAAAAAACACGAAGTGAAGATTTAACAGAAGACAGCAGCTCTACACACACACAGCGACAGTGATTCTGTGTGTGTGTGTGTGTGTGTGTGTGTGTGTGTGTGTGTGTGTGTGTGTGTGTGTGTGTGTGTGTGTGTGTGTGTGTGTGTGTCAGAGTGTCCTCAGGGCAGAGAGTCCAGTGTCTCAGACTCTCCTCACCGAGGTTCAGTCAGCAGTCTGGAGAGAGAAAGTCCTGAACCAGGAGAGGCCAGCGAGGACGAGCCGCTGCACTACCAGCACTACTACCCCCACAGCTACCCCCACAGGGTAAATATACTCCACTACTACCCCCACAGGGTAAATATACACAGTCCTGCCTTCACAGGGTAAATATATACCACCACTACTCCCCCCTACAAAGTATATATACACCACTACTACCCCCACAGGATAAACATATACCCCACAGCTAACCTCACGGGGTGAATTTATACTCTTACTGCTCTCGTTGGGTAACTATGTTTCCCCTTTTACCCCAATAACTACCCCACAGTATAAATACGTATCCCTCCTATCCACATAGACTGTCTAATAACTAGTCCCACATCTGCCCCTCGCGGGGTAAATGATCACCTCCTAACTGCCCCCTCTGCACTGAGCTCACTGCAGAAGCTGAAGTCAGATTGCCATCTTGTGGATAATCAAATATTCACAGCAACTCACATCAGCTGAGCAGAGACACAGCCGCCGTGAGTCTGTTTGTTGGTTTATATTATAAAAGAAAACAGGGAAAATATCATAATGATGCATAATTCAAAACCTATGACGAGGAAATGTTTGCTAGAAAAAACTACTTTCAATTATCAAAATGCATCTCAATTCATTTTCTGTCGGTAAACAAATTAATAATTGTTTCTGTACTCGGCAGAGGAAAAATTAAATAAAAATAGACGACAAAAAAGGACAAAAGAGTCTTGGTGTGGCTGAATCTGAAAGAAAAAGGTGAAAAAAGCTCCGTCGTCCAGATAATCTGGCAGTGATTTATCTCAGAGCAGTTAAAGTGCGGTCGCTCCTCGCTGCACAGACAATATTTGCATAATCTGTGGTGGACGGTGTGTTTACTGTCGCCTTGCAGGTCCTTTAATTCAGCTCCTCTCCGGTGTGAAGCAGACGAGCTGCGGCGCTTTTCGGCGTCTTTACAGGGAAACATAATGATATAGAATTAGCCTGCAGGCTTCCTACCTGCCTGCCGGAGCGCAGCCTCCTCATGAAGCCGAGCGAGGCAGAAAACAGAGCGGCCTCTAATCTGCTGCGCTGTTCCTCCGACAGCAAGAGTGTGTTCATAATTACCATTCGTCTGTGTGTGTGTGTGTGTGTGTGTGTGTGTGTGTGTGTGTGTGTGTGTGTGTGTGTGTTAGTAAGGACAGTTTCTTTGGTGAGCAGTGAGTGTAGGTTAATGTGTGTGTTTCACTCACAGACTGTATATAGAGCGGTGAGGAAACGAGGCCTAAAACGCAGAAGTCCTTTAGCATTTTAAGCACCTCTGGTTCCCTCGTCTCAAAGTCTCTGTGTTTTTTTGAATGTTGTTTTTGGTAAAATGCCTTAAATAAGATGTTTAGACGTTTTGTTCTACAACATGAAATCGTCCGTATAAACCCGATTTTTTAACTTTTAAGATTTTACGTTTCTTAAAAAAGGCGGTTGCTATCAAGTGTCTAAATGGGACGACAGTGTTTGTCGTTAGACGTCATCACAGCGACACCGAAAACGCATTAAACTCACTCACCGCCTTTACAGCTTTACAGTCGCACTCAGACTCGTAGATTTATCTGTTCATAATATTTTTTGATTGTGTTTTTACGTGTTTTTACTGTGTTTGTAGTTGTGACGTTAAAGTTGTGCAACCAGGATGTAGTTTGTTTATAGTGTTTATGACAGCTTTTTGCTTTCATTTTGGCTTCAAAACACAAAAAAAATCTGATTGTCAAAAAATCTGTTCATCTGTGAAGATTATCATGCTGAACAACACGTGTAAATCTCATAAACCTGTGTTCGTCACAGAGCTTATTTTTGGCGATAATCGAAAATCCCATAAGGTTTTGGATGAGGACACTGGTGCGATGCAGACTCCCTGGCTGACCTACAAAAATACATCATCCCTTCACCACTCTAAAGACTACACTAAAGATGGACGACATGACGGCTCCCCCAAAGTGTAGCTTTCTGTGTGTCGCCCCCTGGTGTCTCTCTATGCCCTCTGTGTTAGTTAATGGGACAAACTAAAAACTCAAAGTAAACGCCAAATACATTTATCCAAAAGATAACGCTGAGAAAGTTTTGAATCCACAATTCCTCTGTGAAATTGTGGACTACATCTCCCAGAAATCCCTCATACGTGTCCACTCCCATGTATAAGGGGCTCGCCTTTCCGTTACGGCTCCTTAATACGCCGACGTGGCCTCGGATTGGAAATAATGACGGCTAGTTTGGTGGCTGCAATAGAAATAAAGCTGCTGATGTTTTGAACATCCGTCGCCATGGTTACTGGGATGCTATCACCAGAGGGGAAGTCGCGGAACATCACTCAGTGGAAACGCATTTATCTCCACATTTTCTTTTATCGACGTTTTGAAAATCTCGCTAAAATTTTGCACAAATCTGTGACGGAAACCCGCCTGCTGTCTCATTAATATCTTCTTCTTCTTCTTCTTCTGTGTTTCCAGATAAAGCAGCATCAGTCTGATCTGGAGGACGATCTGTGATGCTGCAGCGCAGGTACGAACTCCCACACTTAAACCCTTTTCTACCAAACTGGTTTTGGTTGTTATGCCGGTTCTGTTCAGGATTTTTGGACCTTCGGTGCAAACTAGTGAACCCGCCAGTTTTGAGTGTAACCGTTGTAGCCAAAGATGTGTCAAAAAGCAAAACTTTTTATTCCCAAATCCAGATCCTTTAGATCCAGATTCTTTTTTTAACAACTGGGCCCAGAGATCTATAAACGTCTTTTTTCAGACTCCTCTTTTCTCTTTTCAGATCCATCCAAAAACAGATGTTGGGATCGGTGACAGCTGGATGAAAGATGCTCCGAGGACGCGTTGACAGCAGGAGCTGCACTGGACCGAGTCTCCTCGCTCTCTCACCTGTCCGTCACTCTCTTCGTTTTTTGGGGGTTTTTTTTGTGGCACAAACTGATTTCCAATTCACAGAATCACAGATTTATTTCTGGTTCATCTCCGGCTCTGGTGCTCCGCTCTCACACTGACACAAAACTTTTTAACCCTTTGAAACCTGGATCGTCATCAGTTTTCTTGTGCCTTTCCCCGAGCATTTAAACCTCTGAAACGTTCAACAAATCTGTGTGATAAAAAGGTAATAAGCACACGAAATGTCTCGCAAATTGTGAAAGGTGACAAGAAAATTACCTTAAAAATTAGCTAAAAAAAATCAAAAAGTTTCAAATAACAAAGGAAAAATACCCCCCAAAAACCCTATATTTATAATTATTATAATTTTCAGAAATAATTATTATTTATATATTATTTTTATTTCATTTTAACACTTTTTAGGTCATTTCCTGTTTTGCTTCATTTACCTTTCGTTTTCTTTTTGTTTGGCTAATTTGGGGTAATTTTCTTGGAACTTTTTTTTTACTAATTTCTTGCTAATTTTTTGTCATTTAAAAAAAAAGTTGCTTATTGCCTGCTTTCCATGTATTTGAAAGAACTCAATGAAATGTCAGGTTTCAAGGGGTTAAAGTACTGTACTGTTACACTTTTTTGACGATTTCCTCCATTTCAGACCGCCGTTAATTTTCATTACGGTAATTTCAGAACGCCATAAAATTTGCTTGTAGAGACTTGACACTTTCTGCAGACAAATATTACATAGTGAGCAATTTATTTAATTAAATTCGGCTTGGCTGCTTTTCAAATTGATAGTGCACCTACAAAAAAGCAGATAATTAGTGAGTTATGTTTGGCAGTTTTTATAAATAAAATGAAATAATCTAAAGCCCCTGGCCCCGTTTATTTCCCTCCTTTGCTCTGCTGTTGGACTCCAAACTGATTAATGTAAATAAAATCAGCGTGGCAGCAGCTGGCAGCTCCTCATCACACAGTTTATTTTCATTATTTTATCACGATGTGTAACCAGATGTGTACGGGGCGGCATGTGGTTCAGTGAGCACGGTCTTATGACTCTCTGGGTGAAATACGCTTTTTAATTTACTCAGAAAATTCAGAGATAAAGTGAGAGACTCTGACAATTCCCTGAAATGAAGATTAAACTACAAATACTGCATACAGATGGGAAGAGTAAGTGAAGCTATGAAGAAATGAGTTTGGTTAAAGTCAGTTTATCTCTCAGGTTTAAGTTAGCGGCTACAAAAAACGTGTATCATAAACATTTATTTTCTGCAATAATTCAATGCAAAAACACCGCTGGCTTTTTGTCGAGGGAATCAGGGCAAGATTAACTTTTGTGTTGGCCCAGAAGTAAACGTCGTCCCTGCAGCACCGTCGTTAGATTCAGTTATTGTTCAGTCAGTGAACTCCAGAGGATAATAGTTTAAATTATTATTTTTATTGATATAAATTAAGGAAATATTTCCTTAACTTCCTTAAAGTCCATGACTGTCTAAAAATCTGAAAAATGTCCTAAAATCCAAAAATGTCATACAATCCTAGATATTTCCTAAAATAAATAAATAAAATCTTCTAAATCTTCTAAAATCCTAGAAATGTCCTGAAATATTTGAAATGTCCTGAAATACTACAAACATCCCAAAATCCTGGAGTCATTATAAAATCCCAGAAATGTTCCGAAATCCTAGAATCCTAGAAACGCCCTAAAATCTTAGAAGTTACCTAAAATCCGAGAAATGTCAAAAAAAAAAAAAAGTCCTAGAAATATTAGGATATTTCTAGGACTTTTTTTTGACATAATGCCTCATAATCTTAGAAATGTCCTAAAACTTGAGAAATGGACTGTAATCTTAGAGACATCCTAAAATCCTAGAAATGTCCTGAAATACTACAAACATCCTAAAATCCTAGAAGTGACCGAAAACCCGAGAAATGTCATAAAAAGTCGTAGAAACATCCTGATATTGGAGAAATGCCTCATAATCCTAGAAATGGCCTGTAATCTTGGAGACGTCCTAAATCCCAGAACCATGTTTGGGGCTGCTGCAGATGGCCGCTGGCTTCCTGTCTTTTTTCAAAAGTGCCCCCCCAAATAAAGCAGGTTGAGTGTCCCTGCTTTAAGACAAACAGCGGCGTGTCCCGCAGTGTCGCTCTGCTGCGTTGTGTTT
Organism: Plectropomus leopardus; assembly: GCF_026936395.1. NCBI lineage: Eukaryota > Metazoa > Chordata > Actinopteri > Perciformes > Serranidae > Plectropomus > Plectropomus leopardus. Next base: position 1,908,338 of record NC_142182.1, read on the forward strand.
GTGTTCGCTCTGAAATGTCAGATACAGAGTTTTTCTCAAAACGGCGGTGAGTTTATCGACAAATCTAAACACGCTTTTCCTTTTTAGTAGGTTAGTACGGTTCATTTGAGCCGGTGTGAAAGCTGTCAGTCAAACCGTGGTGCGGACCAAACAACCGAACCGAGACCGCCTGAAACGAACTCTGGAGCGGTTTCTTTGTGGTGTGAAAAAGCACGAACCATCGCAGCATTTTATGACAGCAGATATGTGATTTCAGCAGGATTTTGAAATCTAAATCGATAACGGATCACCTGCTGACCGTGAAATCGGCCCTCCATCTCATATTCGATCGTGATAAAAAGCCGGCGCCGCTGCTGCGAGCACGATCTCTTCGATATTCTGTTGTCTTGACAACTATTAGCTGTAACTTTGGTACGAAGAGGACAAACACGAATGTTTGATGCTGTTGTTTTCCTGTTTTTAGTCGTGCCACCACCGTCAAATTTTACTTTACATATTTTTCTTTGCAGTTTGTTTAAGTGCAACTTTTTGGCGGGCGACACGAGGCGATGTTACGGTCGGCCACAGGTTTGCGTGTCCGGGCTTTTATGTTTGATTTCACTGATTTCATGGAGAGCAAAGCCACCGAACTGTTCCCGTGCCGTGTTTCCCAGCTGTGACTGACTGTAAATACGTTCATGTAAAATATTTGTCGGTTTGAAGAAAATGACACTTGAAAATATTTATGTGTACGTCAGTGGCTCTTTATACTTAAACAACGTTTCAGACTTTTAAACAACAATGTGACTAAAATGTTTTCTTGAGAAATGCTGTACCTGCAGGTTCGAGATCACTTTGGAAACCGTTTCTTTGGCTTCGCTGTAGTTTCTGCTGTCGGTGCTTTTGTGTTTGTCCTCAGTGCTAAATGTCCTCTGTTTCAGTGTGAGTGTAGTAAAGGTATTTTTCATAAAATACATGTGTGGTTGGAGCTTTGTGTGTGTAAAAATAATATTATTATTCCGTATAAACCCTTTTAAATGAGTAATTTGGCAAAAAAAAAAGCCCTGCAAACTGCAGCAAATAAGTACATTTAGAAAAAAAGAACAAGCTATGAAAAACGTCTATAAACTATATTTTTTAATTATCAGGATTATATTTCTTTAATTATTGTACAGAATTATTTTTTATTTTTAAGCACTTTTTTCAATTAATTTCCTCATTTGTTCATGTTTTTTCTCTCCCTCTTTTTTTTTCTTTTTTTGGTAACTTTTAGGAATATTTTGATACTTTTTTTCACTTATTTCTTGCAAATGTTTGAAAGAAATTTGCTCTGGTTTCAAAGGGTTAATGTGTGCAGTAATTAAAATTATATAATGGTTCAGTTACATACAAAAAGTAATATTCAGTTTTGTTGCTGACAAAGGTCAGGTTTTGCTCAGAGTTGTTTTTGCGTCTCTGTGCCGGCGATAGCTGTCGCTTACACGTTATGTTTCTGAGTTGTCCGTACGAACATTTCATTCTTGAAAAAGTGATATCTCATTAACGCTTTGAGGAAATTTCTTTAAATTTGGCACAAATGTACATTGGGATTTGATTAGATTTTGGTGTTCAAAGGTCAAGGTCACTGTAACCTTGGTTTTGTCTTAGTCTCATGATTGTGATACCAGAAGAAAGCCTTGAGTTTTAAAAAAAATTTGGCACAGACGTCCAGTTTGAGTCAAGGTTGAACTAATTAGAATTGTAAACATGCGATAAAAATTAGATAATCTGCAATGAACTATTGAAATTCAGCAATTCAGCAAGACTTTAAACAATGGACCTTTTGACAGCCCTATTTAAACGTCTAAAACCTGAGCAAATTGATTTGGTTTTCTCTCAAAAACATGAAAAGAAAAAATTAGAAACCAAAGAAGAAATTGCTTAAAAATCAGCAAGACATTTGTAAAAAAAAAACAAAAACAAAAACAAGAAAACCTGGAATTAGGAAAAACAAAAGCCAAAAAAATATTTTAAAAATTAACAAAAAATATATATACATATTTTAAAAGCAGGCTGAACAAGACTTGGAAAAGTGCTTAAAATTACAATAATTCTTTTAGATAATTTTAAATATGTAATTATTATTAGAATAATAGTCTTTTGCTTTTTCATATTTTTTTTAAATTTATTGCAATTTGTGGAACATTTCTTACTAAGCTGCTTGCTTGTCTTTTTTCTCCAAGTTCTGAGAGACATTGTGTCAGTTTGCTCATTGTTCAAAGGTTTGAATATAAGCAAACAAAAAAAAGTTTTAAAAAAATCAACAACAATAACAACAACGAAGAAAGGACTTGAGGAAAAGGTATAATAATCCCGTAACATAATTTTAAATATTTAATTATAATACCTAAAAATGTTTTTTCTCTTGTTTCTTTTTTAAAATAATTTCTAAATCTACTAATTTCTTGCCATTTTTAGAACATTTCTCACAAAGTTGCTCATTGCTGGTGCTTGTGAAAAATGATGTTGATCCAGGTTGTAAAGGGTGAAAAAACACATTAATTATTGTTAATCTTAGTGACACTTTAACTACAAGAAATCATATACAGCACCATAAATAAAGACTAACTTCCGTTCAGGCTGTATATGATTTAACACTGTATGTGTTTTAATTAAATCAGTGGAGTCTTATCATGTTTGAAGAGTTTAATCAGTCGAACAGCAGAGCTCGTGCTGTTGACTGACGGGACGCCGCTCTCTCTCTCAGCTCCTGTTATTGATTCATCAGAGCCAAAACAACCTTTGACACAGTGCTGTTTGTGCAGTGCATGCTGGGTAATGGATCAACTGGTTGGATGAGTTTTTGGGAGGTGAGCGAAGTGGCTGCAGCAGAGAGGAGAGCTCACACTCAGGTACGACTTCTCCCACAGCTCACAACACAAAACTCTGATGCAGTTTTATTTTATGTGTTTGTTTTGTGCATTTTTAGTTCAGGCAGAATCACAATAACAGTTTCCTGCACGTTTTAACCCTTTAACCCTTTCTTCTGCTGCATTTAGAAACCTTAAGAGCATTAGTTTGATTTCTTTGAAAAAGCACTGAGGGGAAAAAAGGCAGATCTCAAGAAATCAGTAAAGGCGACACAAACTCTATTGCCTTTGAAAAACGTACGTTTCTGATTAAGGTTTGGGGGATTTTTATGAAATTTCTGTAAGGGGAGAAGAAGGCTGCAGACGTCTACTTCTTAATCCTTTGATGAAAACATAATTATAGATATATTTCCGTTTGCTGTTTTTCTTTTTCTGTCTTTCGCTGTTATGGCAGAAGGTCATAAGATTTTTGGAAAATCACACAGTAAGGGTCAAAGGTCAGATGGCTGAAAGTCTGTTTGTTTAATAGAGGCTCAGAGTTTTTAACTGCTGCTCCGCCAACAGCTATTAAAAAAGTAGTCTATGTAGATGAAACAGATTCCTGAGTCAAAAATATTTGACATTTTAATCTCAGTTTATTTAATTCTGATTTAATCTGCAGTTTGGCTAATTGTGTCTGATGCTTTTTTTGTTTATGGGCGATTTTGCTGCTGTTTCCTGCTCTGAATACTGTGTCATTTTTATGTTAACTGTGTGAGGATGTGGATGGTGTGTTTGTAGCTCAGTGACACTGATACTGTCTTTGCTTGGGGGCCGCTTTTGCAAAATGACAGGAGGCCAGGGGCCAGTCGCAGCAGCCCCGTACATGTTTCTAGGATTTAGGACATTTATAGGATTTTATGATATTTCTAGTTTTTCAGGACATTTCTTGGATTTTTAGACATTTATTAGATTTTAGGATGTTTCTGGGATTTTTGGACATTTGGGGGATTTTAGGACATTTCAGGAATCTAGGGGACATTTCTAGGATTTAAAGACATATGTTGGATTTTTCGACATTTCTGGGATTTTTGCACATTTCTAGGATTTTAGGGCATTTTATGAACTTTTAGGACATTTCTTGGATTTAAAGGCTTTTTTTAGGACGTTTGTGGGATTTTAGCACATTTCTAGGATTTAGGACATTCGTAGGATCCCAGCATGTTTCTAGGAATTTAAGACATTTTGGGATTTTAGGATGTTTCAGGATGTTTTTAGGTTTGTTTGTTTGTTTGAGACCTTTGGAGGATTTCAGAATGTTTCTAGGATTATAGGATATTTCTAGAATTTTAAGACATCTAGGACCGCCTTCTCCTAAAATCCTAAAAATGTCCTAAAATCCTAGAACCATGTATGGTGCTGCTGCGACTGGCCCCTGGCCTCCTCGCATTCTGCAAAAGTGGCCCCCAGGCAAAGCAATGAGTGTCCCTGCTGTAAAAAGTAAAGCTCACTTGTCCTCACCTGTCCAGCAGATCATTGTCCTCACCTGTCCAGCAGATCATTGTCCTCACCTGTCCAGCAGATCATTGTCCTCACCTGTCCAGCAGATCATTGTCCTCACCTGTCCAGCAGATCATGGCGGCAGCAGAGTCCAGCCCTCTGACCACTCACGTGCTGAACACCGGAGACGGCGTCCCGGCGGCCAGGCTGGCCCTCAGCCTGCACCGGCTCGACTCGCAGCTGATGATCTGGAACATGCTGAGTGTCGGGTAAAACACGCCACTGACACTTTAACCACTGAAACATCAGAATCTGTGATTTTCTGAATGACTGCTGAACCTTTCTTTCCTCCTTTTCCTAAAATGTAAGAATAATTGTATTCAGAAAGCTTTTGAGAAGGATTCTCAGTCACTTCAGTGCATTTTTAGTTTTCTTTGAGCTGCATTTATCATGACAGGAGCTGCAGGAGCATGTTGGTTCCATTTGCACAATTCTTGCTAAAAATCAAATGACACCTCTTATAGATGCACTGTGGCTGGAGGTCTAGATGTTCACATGTCACGATGTTTTAATGTGATAAGCATTCAGCCGTAAAGCAGCAGCTGAAGTTTTTATTGGTATCGACCACTAGGAAGCACTAAAAAATACAAAAAAACAACAAAAACAAGTCCTAACTAAGAAATAAGTAAACCATGAAACCAAAATGTTTCTAGATGAAAAATACCCACAAAGAATTAATTATTTTCAATACACCACATGCAAAACTGTTTTATTTCTTTAAATTAAAGTCTGGGATCTGTCAGTGTGTGAGTGTAGCTGCTGACAGTCTGGGATCTGTCAGTGTGTGAGTGTAGCTGCTGACAGTCTGGGATATGTCAGTGTGTGAGTGTAGCTGCTGACAGTCTGGGATATGTCAGTGTGTGAGTGTAGCTGCTGACAGTCTGGGATATGTCAGTGATCAGCAGCTACATTGACTGTGACAGGTCACCTAGTGGAAATAGCATGTATTTCCTCCATCTGCCAAATATGGTCAAAATGACCTCATCAGGTGGAAAATAGTCAAAATGACAAATTCAGAGTCAAAAGCCCAGAATGACACCCAGAAATAATACAAGTCCTGTTTTTCTGCTCTGATGGCTGTGGGATCAAAAATGTCAGTTTGAATGGGTTTCAATGGAGCATTTTTGGACCTGAACAGTCTGAATGTAACTATTTAGTTTCCACAGTGTATTTTAGACTTATTGTAGGAGCTGAGCTGCAAATTCACTGATTACACTCAAATACACAATCTGGACTACATTTAGGACACATGCATCAACACACACACAGTTATCAAAAAAAAAATTAAGAATAAAAAGAACGTATTTAGGTTGGTATTTAAACTGAGTAGATTTATAAAGTTATTTTTTAAAAAGCTAACAAAAAATATCCAGAAGATTACATTTCTAATTATTGTATTTAAAATTACGTTGCAGAATTGTTGTTAATTTTTCTCTGTTTTTTCAATTTCTTTTCTGCTGTCATTCTTTTTGTTTTTTTTTTTTTGATGATTTTTTATGAAAAGTGTGTAAAATGCAGCAAACAGTCCCAAAGGGTTAATGAGAGAGAGGTCAGTGGGATTGGAGATGAAGTTAATAGTTTTTTCCTTCTTTCGGCTTTAATGAACTTTACAGCTCAGCAGTTTCGTGATTTTCAGGACGACAAACGAAGACGGCCGCTGCTCAGGACTCGTCAGCAGAGACGCTTTCGGCCCCGGCATGTACAAGCTGCGCTTTGAGACGGGCTCTTACTGGGAGACGCTGGGTCAGACCTGCTTCCACCCGTACGTAGAGGTGAGAGATCACGCACACACACGACGTGTTAAAACTCAACTCGCGCTCTCGCTGTTTGGACTGAAGACTTGGAGTCTGGAGGTCAAACAAAGCTCAAATGATTTCACTCGCAGGGCTTAACTGATCGTGTTTTAATACTTTCAGGCAGTTTAACCCTTTGACATCAACATTAGTTTTGTCGTGCTGCGTTCAGGTGCCTCGCACAAGCTATTTAACCCTTTGTAACCTGAGCAAGAATGACCTGAAATTTAGTTTTAAGAAAGAGGGGACGCTTATTCGAATTTTTTTAAAAAATGTCCATAAAATTGTATTTGGAATTGTAATAATTTGTGTGTGTGTGTGTGTGTGTGTGTGTGTGTGTGTGTGTGTGTGTGTGTCTCCAGGTTGTGTTTACCATCACTGATCCTCAGCAGAGGTTTCACCTCCCTCTGCTGATGAGCCGCTTCTCCTACAGCACCTACAGAGGGAGCTGAGAGACAACCACCTGCTGCTGCAACAAACACAGACAGACAGAGAGACACACAGACAGAGGGACAGAGAGACACACAGACAGAGGGACAGAGAGACAGAGAGACACACAGACAGAGAGACAACCACCTGCTGCTGCAACAAACACAGACAGACAGAGAGACACACAGACAGAGGGACAGAGAGACAGAGAGACACACAGACAGAGGGACAGAGAGACAGAGAGACACACAGACAGAGGGACAACCACCTGCTGCTGCAACAAACACAGACAGACAGAGAGACACACAGACAGACAGACATAGGGACAGAGGGACAACCACCTGCTGCTGCAACAAACACAGACAGACACAGAGAGGGACAGACAGACAGAGAGACACACAGACAGACAGACATAGGGACAGAGAGACAACCACCTGCTGCTGCAACAAACACAGACATACAGAGAGACAGACAAACACACAGACAGACAGAGAGAGGGACAGACAGACAGACATTAAGACAGAAAGAAAGAGACATAAAGACATAAAGACAGACAAACAGACAGACAGAGAGACAGACAGACAGACAGAAAGAGAGAGACATAAAGACAGAGAGACAGAAAGACATAAAGGCAGACAGACTTAGGACATTTATAACTTGAACTTTTCCAGTATTTTTTAATTGTAATTTTATTTTGTTTTGTTTTATCTTATTTTATTTTATTTTTGTCTTTGGCGCAGTTGCAGATTTTGTTGTTACGTTGTGCTTTAAATACAAAAATTAGGGTACATTTAGAGTAACACTTAGATCAAGTGAAGTAATGAATTTATCCCTAAAACATCTCTTTATGTGATATTTTATGTAATTTTGCATAACACTGAAAACATTACTTTTCTCTTGGGAAAAAAAATCTTAATCTACACAGACATTTAAACCTGTGATTTACACATTTCTTGTTTAAAATGTTATAGTTTCATAGAATCTGTCGTCATATGAAGCAACTGAAAATGCAGCTGAAATGATCGATGTTCAATACATTTTAATAATCAATTAAATTAAAACATTTTTCAAGCAGAAATGCCAAACTTTTGCTGTTTTTAAACATCTTCTGGATGGATCTATGTTTGTCGCAGCCAACACCAAAATCTTTTACAAAATATACTAGAAACAAAAACTATTTTAGTGTAAAAGGATTTTTTACCAATTATTTATGTAGTTTTATTTCTTCTCACAAACAATATTTTTAATTATTTATTTTACTATCTTTCAATAATTTATTTTAATATCTTTTCAACTGTTTAATCCTTTAAAATCTGATAATTATGTTACACAATTACCATTTTTTCAAAGTCTTTTTTTGCCTTGTTAACCATTAATTAACTAATCATTAACAAAAATTCAGTTTGTTTGCTTTTCTCTTTTATTATTATTATGGTCATTATTGTTATAACAACAACAACAACAACAATGATTATTATTGTTGTTGTTATTATTAATATTATTATTATTATCATTGTTATTATTATTAATATTATTATTATTATTATTATTATTATTATTATTATTATTATTATTATTATTATTATTATTATTATTATTATTATGCTAATATTCAGGCAAATTTTTAGTACTTTTTTTAAATCAATTTTTTTAAAATAATATTCTCACACATTTTTGGGTCATTTCTTCTATTAATGCTCATTGCCTTCCTCGCGTGTTTTTTAAATAAAGTTTTCTGGGGTCTCAAAGGGTTAAACATGTAACGTTTCACATGTGACACGAAACGCGTAACCGTCACATGAGCCAATCAGAGAGAAGGTGTAGTGTGAGGACCCCGGTGCTGCTCTTTCTGATGCCTGATTGCAATAAAGTCATTTTTGGAAAAAAAATCCACGCTTTAAGGTGTATTAAATTGTAAAATATATTGTTTTGTAATAGAAATATCTTTTCTTAACGTAAATACATTTTAAAATCAGTCAGTTAATTTGTTTTAGGACCGTTTAGGGCAGGTGTTCGTAGAGGAGGTCCCCGGGCCTTTACATCATCCTCCCGTTGACATTTGGACATTTCACGCCGTTACTCTTATTCAATAACACTCTGGAGAGACACGATGGAGTCCGGGACAGGATTTTAACCAAAAAGCGTCGTGTTTGGGACCGAAAGACAGGGCAAGCGGCTCGGGGAGGATGTCTCAGTTACTGAGGCTTCTCTCGGCGGCCGCCCTGCCTCTCTGCCGGGCCGGAGGAGCCCGGGCTCGGCTCTGCGCGGTGACCGCAGGACGGCTCCTCACAGCCGGATACCGAAGCTCCGCCGCCCCGGTGAGACGAGCTGGAGGTTTTCTGGTGTAACTGTTGTCTAAGAAAAAACAAATCCGCATTTACCCAAGTATCTCATTCTCTCCGCCTCATTTGAAGTGAAATTTTAAATAAAATGTCTTTGTCGCGAGGATCGGATGTTTAGCTAGCGTTAGCCCGGCTACTAGCTGAATCCTGTTGTAAATAAATCCAATTAAAGGATTGTTTGCACAATATAGAAATAAAATAACAACCAAACTACTATTTAAACCACTTTCTCGCAGATTAGAAACTTTTTTTGTAAGTCGGCATTAATTTGATCCAGCTAATAGCATATATTTTAAGACATATTTGATCATTTTTTCTGTGCTTGACACTTCGCAGCCACTGTTAGCAGAGTTTGGAAATTGCAGGCAAAAGGTCACATTATAAGATTATTGTGAAATGTTTTCCTTCAGCCAAATGACACGAAAGTAAAACAACTCGTAAAACTATTAAATATCGAGTCTCTTCTCACAAAACAAGCTAATAACATTCTTCCTGCTTAGTTAACTAAGTTAGCAGTAGCAGATGACTACGAGCTGAATCTCATTGCAAATTAATTCATTAAGGGTTTGTTTGCTTAACATTGAAATAAAATACCACCAAAAACGCAATTTGAACAATTTTCTAACAGATTCGAATCTATTTTGTAATTCGGCATTGATTTAATCCAGTAAATAGCATCTATTTTTAGAAAAATGTGATGTTTTTTCTGTGCTTGACACTACACAGTTAACATTAGTAAGCAGGCGAAAGGTCATATTTTGAGATTGTTGTGTAATGTTGTCCTGTAACCATGTGCATTCCGCGCATTTTTGAACATGCAACCTAAAAAACTTGTAAAACTACTTAATAACGAGGCTGTTCTCACTAAACAAGCTTTCTTCCTGCTAAATTAACGACGTTAGCAGACATTTGAGGCCCGTGTAAGCACTGTGAAGTATGTACCAGTGTCTTAATGTGGGCATGAAACCAAAATAGTGTCTTTTTGCATCAACCTTGACTGAAATTTGAAAAATGTAGTTGATCATTACACCTTTTCAAAAGCCACAGATAGCTTATGAACAGGGCTGGGTATCGTGAGGAACCTCACAATTCAATTCAATTTCGATTCTTTGGGTCTCAATTGCATTTGATTTCTATTCGATTTGATATTGATCCAGTTGCCTCTATACTGATCGAGTATGTGTGAATTTTCAAGATTTTGTAGGTGCTTTATAAATATTTTTTCATTTTTCAAATGATATTTATTGGCTTTTTTGCTCCTTTGGAATAAACAGAATAAACATTCACAAACCCCATCCCACATACCAAAGTCTTTCTCTATAAAAGGAAAAACTAACAGGACTAATCAGTTATAGACTATAATAGCAATAACAATAATAATAATGATTTAAAAAAAAATGAAAAAACACATTTACTTATACAGCAATGCTTATACCTTTAAACATTCAAACCTAAAATAAAAATAAACACAATTCCTTGATTAAATAAAAAAATCAGGAATGTATAAAACAATCACCATCCTTTTTTCTCGTCCTATTAACAACATTACACTAACATTTTACTATAGCTGTTGTTAAATTGGAACTATAATAATCTTTATTTGTTTCACCTTTCATTCATAAAATGCAGCTCAAAGTGTTTTACATGTGAGAGTGCTAAAAAACAAATAAAATAAATAAAAGAAGTAAAAATAAACAGCAAACGTAAAAACAGTAGTAGCGCATAAAAGATGTTTATAAGAAATAACAACCATTATATGTGATGGAAATAAAAATAAAGTGGAATTATTTAACGTCTGACCGTCGTGCTTACAGCTCAGTTGTAGACAGTTTTTTATCGGCCGGCGCTCTCGGGTGTTTTTGGTGTGTGTGCTCGGTGGATTAACGCTGTTTCTGTGGTGTTTTTCAGAGCGTCTGTCGGACTCATGTGAACTTCCTGTCCTGTCGCAGATTCCCGTCAGCTCAGCGGCGACTTTATTCTGCTGAACCCAAAGGTGAGAGCCGCCGAGTGTCTGAAGCTGTCTGTACATTCAATTTCACAAGCTTTCAAAAGGTTTTATTGATGCTACACGATCTTCATCAGAAAACTATTCATGTAAGACAAGACTTCATTTTCCCTTTTGAAAGCTACGTAAAATGTCTTGATTTTTTTAAAAAAAAAAAACATGGGGGTAAGACAATGAGCAACGGAGAAGACATGAAGCAAAAACTAACAAAACACTTTAAAAAAGTACAAAAAAATGACCTAAAAATGAGGGGTTAAAAACTAAAAACTGATTTACATTTTCATGACTATTGTTTAAATGTATTTACTCTTATTGGCATCGGTTGTTTTTGTGATTTTTATTTTGTAACTGTCTCTTCCTTCTGCAAAAAATCCCTCGTTACTTCTTCTTTGTCTTCAAAGAAGCACTTTGTAAAATTATTATTACTATTATTGTCATTATTGTTTTTTCATTTATTTATTTTTGGTTTATTCATACTGTTTTTATTATTTTATGTTATAATATGTTAAGCAAAGTATTTAATCCATAAAGAACAAATGTCTTCAACAGATTATTCTCATGTGATTTTAGATTTTTAGTCATTTTCACTTTCTCATTGTCTAAAATGTAAAATTCTAACTATTTTTGCCTTCATTGTTTTTCAATCAGGTCAGAAAGTTCAGAGACACATTTAATCGCAGACAGCCGAAAACTTCAACCATAAAACTACTTAAAATCATGCTGCATATAATACAGTAAACAAGCAAATCTGGAGTTGTAGTAGAGATGTGAGCATTTCTCTAAAAAACATGTAAAATCTTTGCCTCTCGATGTTTGTGCTGACACTGCTGGATGTTGAAGTTTGCTGATATTTTGGCTGCAGGTTGATGAAACTACAGAATCATAACCAGAGAGAACGTCGTGATAAATATTCACTTTGCTGAAAGCAGAGCTGGATATGAAAAACCTGACACTGGAATGGAAACGCTGTTTTGTCTGACGGATGTAAAATGTAATAATCATGTGTGAGTTTCAGATGGAAAAGGAGACGCAGCAGGAGGAGGAGGAGGAGGAGGAGGAGGAGGAGGAGGAGGAGGAAGATCATCAGGTGGAGGAAAGAAAGGAGGAAAAGATTGGTGGAGCCGAATGCAAAAGGTTTGTCAAACTTCCAAAATTAAAAAAAGGCATCACATTAAAATCATATTTTACAATTTCACCATGAATACCAATGCAATCACATATGATTTAACATTTAAATGGTTATTAATGCACATTATGAGCACATTTTAAAGCCTTTTCATCCATTTCTGTTTCGTCCCGCTGCTTCACTCGTGTCCCAGTCACTCAGATTATTACCAGTTGCTTGCAGGTGCTGGTCCAGTAACGGCCCAGTGTGTCATCACCGCTGATTAATACGAAAACGGGAAGAAATCGATGCAGCATAGTATTGTGATATTTTGTTTGACACTATTTTATTGGTACACGGACGCCAAGTAGTGTACTTTTCTGCAAGTTTTTGAAGCCTCCTGGAACAATGAATAAATTGCTTTTTGGATACATTTTGCTGCCAGAAAAATTATTGAAGTGAAAAAACTTTATCTTTAAGACCATTTTTTCCCTTGAGGACATAATTTACAGATGAAAAAATGGGAATAAATTGCAATGTAATAATAAAAATAATAATAATAATAATAATAACTTAAAATACTGCATATAGAATGTGCAATAATGTGCATATTCTCTAGTGTATAGCCTGTTGATAGTTGTTAACCCTTTGATACCTGAGCAAGTTGACTTGATTTCTTCTAAAAACATTGAAAAAAGGCAACAAGCACCTTAACAAGATAGTAAAAAGTTACAAAAATAGCAAGATAGTAAAAAGTTACAAAAAAAAACAAACCTGAAAATAATCAAAAAAAAAAAGAAAAAAAAAAAAAAGAAAGAGAAAATGCCTCTGGAAAAGTGATAAGAATTAAAAAAAATATATGTGTATTTTTTTGTTTGGTGACATCATTTTAATCTTTTACTAATATCTAAAAATCTTTGGGAAGAAATCAAACCAGTTTGCTGAAGTTTCAAAGAGTTAAGTAACTCGTGAAATTCATCTGAACGTAGCACAAACAAATCAGTGCCGATCCAGGTTCCAAAGGGTTAAATTCAGGTCAAATTTTATATCTATATTCTCCTTTTCTTTATTTTTTGTATTTATATTCTCCATTTTTATATATATTTTTATTCTGTGTTTAATGTTACACTGAGCCGCTGTAACAAGTGAATATCTCAGTTTGTGGATCAATATTTTCTTATTTGATATTTTAAAATGTGTTTTTTTAAATGTTTTTGCAAAAACATTTAAAATCACAGTAATCTCGTATCGTGGCCAAAGTACTGTGATTAACTCTTACTGTCTTACGGTCTGTGTTGTATAACGTGGACGTGTGCGTCTGTAACAAACGCAATAAAACAGTAACGTAACAAAACTGCAGTTTTTAATGTAACAGTCCCACAAACTACTACAAACAGTGTCTTTTCTGGACAAAATGTCTTTTTTGGACATCATTTAGGTGTCTTTTCTGGATGTAGTATAGATGTCTTCCAGATGTAGTATAGATGTCTTCTGGACGTAGTATAGATGTCTTTTGTGGACATGGTATAGATGTCTTCTGGACGTAGTATAGATGTCTTTTGTGGACATGGTATAGATGTCTTCTGGATGTAGTATAGATGTCTTTTCTGTACATATGAATGTCTTTTCTGGATGACATATAGATGTCTTTTCTGGACATAGTATGGATGTCTTCTGGATGTAGTACATATGTCTTTTCTAGACGTAAGATAGATGTCATTTCTGGACGTAATATAGATGTCTTTTCTGGATGACATATAGATGTCTTCTGGGCATAGTACGGATGTCTTTTCTGGACATAGTATAGATGTCTTTTCTGGATGTAGTACAGATGTCTTTTCTGGATGACATATAGATGTCTTTTCTGGACATAGTATAGATGTCTTTTCTGGATGTAGCATGGATGTCTTTTCTGGATGACATATAGATGTCTTTTCTCGGCATAGTACGGATGTCTTTTCTGGATGTAGTACAGATGTCTTTTCTGGACATTTGCAGGAAACTGCGTATTACATTTGTGGGAAATTTCTTACATTAAAAGCTGCAGATTTGTCTTGTGTTTGTGTTTTACTACGTTTGTGAGCGTTACAACGTCTCTGCTGGTTTTCAGGGGGACGTCCCCTGGGACGAGAAGGACTTCCGGTACTTGGCGGTCACCGTGGCCGGAGTCAGTTCAGTTCTGCTGTATTTGTACTTCAGAGACAACGGCAGAGAGATCAGCTGGAAGGACTTCATCCACCGCTACGTGGGCAGGGGGATGGTGAGGACGGACTTCATACTGGGACATTTGTACTGTGATAAACTGAGAGCCTGACACGATTTAGAGTCCATATATGTGTATTTTTTTGTCCAGGTGGAGCGTTTAGAGGTCGTCAACAAACAGTACGTCAGAGTCATCCTGGCGCCGGGAGCCGACGCTGACGCGGTGAGGGGAAACACGCAGAAATGATAAATTTTAACTCCGTTTTGTTCAGACGCTCATCAGTCAACATTAAATGTGCCAGTTTTCATCAGTTTTGACTGCGCTCTGTTGGTGAGATGTAGTCAAACATATGCACCCATTAGTGCATTCAGTCATGATAATTATCTTTATTTATACAGCAACTTTCGCACATAAAATGCAACATAAAGTGTTTTAAATGCGAGAGTGCAAACAATTAAAAACTAAAAATATATCAGATAAATATAGTATAATGTTTGCTGCAATTATGTTTTGTAATGTGTTTTAAAATTGTTTAATAACTTTTGTAAATATTTTGAAATTGATTTAGAAAAGTTCAATATGTTATTTTACCTTTTTAAATGTTTTTGATGAAATTACTAATATCTTAAGTTAAATATTGTAATATATTAAATTAGTTTTTATTTTTTAATGATTTATTTCATATTATTTTTGTTTTTCTTTGATATTTTTAATAGTTTTTTTTAAAAAGATTAATTTATTTTTCAATAATTTATCATTTATTATGATTTAAAAATATATTTAAAAAACATATATTATTACTGCTTATACTACTACAACAAAAACAACTACTACTAAAAATAATTATAAAAATAATAATAATGCATTGGACTTATACAGCGCTTTTCTGGATTCCCAGTGACGCATTACAACAAAAAAACAACAAAACAAAGATCAACACAAAGATGACAGAAAGACGAACACAGTTTGTTGGTGTTTGTAGGCAGTTTTCGTGATTTCTTTAATTGATATTTAAATATTAATAATAATAATTAATAAATGACGTGTAATGATGATGATCTTGAAATAAAAACTTGTTTCAGTCTGTTGATAATTAGCCAAAAATGCAAATAAAAGAAAGAAGGAAACCTGTAGAAAGACGAACAGAATATCGTCCTCACTCTTTTTTTTTTTGGTTTCCTTATTTGACGTGTTGAAATCTTTCTGACCTGCAGAGCTACGTGTGGTTCAACATCGGCAGCGTGGACACGTTTGAGAGGAACCTGGAGGCGGCGCACCTGGAGCTCGGCCTGGAGCCGTCGCGCCGACCCGCCGTCATCTACAGCACCGAGAGCGACGGGTGAGTTTAACACCTCAAAACCACAAACTTTCAATGATGGTGCTGGAAAAGTTTTGTGAAATATGCGAGAGATGACGTGATGGACGACGGTCGCCCGCTAACCTTCCTCCTCCGTTCACGCAGCTCTTTTCTGATGAGCATGATCCCCACCCTGCTGCTGATTGGCTTCCTGCTCTTCACTCTGCGGCGAGGACCAATGGGAGGAGGCCCCGGCGGCGGGAGGGGCGGGCCCTTCAGCATGAGCGAGTCGACGGCGAAGATGATGAAGGACAACATCGAGGTGAAGTTCAAGGACGTGGCCGGCTGCGAGGAGGCCAAGCTGGAGATCCTGGAGTTTGTCAACTTCCTCAAGAACCCACAACAGTACCAGGACCTCGGAGCCAAAATCCCCAAAGTAAAAACACGCACACGCACACACACGCACACACACACACACACACACACACACACACGCACACACACACACACACACCGGGTGCCAGGGCTGCAGCGCAGGTCCTGTCAGCAGCAGGATTTTAATGAATATTCACTGTAAAGCTGCTGTAGGTGAGTTTTAGAGGAAGATTTCTTCTTGCAAGAATTTGGAAATAAGTTTAAAAAAAAACAAAAACAATAATTCTGCAACATAATTTTAAATATAATAATTATAAATTATTTATATTATTATTTATATTATTATATGTAATTTTGTAAGCTTTTTTAAAAAAAAACTTTCTAAATCTACTAAGTTTAAATACCTGTGAAAGGTGACGTCTCTCCAGGTTTTTACGCACTTTTCATTCTTCATTTTTTGATCATTTTGTCTGTGTTCGTGCATATGGCATACATTTTGGCAAGATTGTGTATTTAAGTTGAATCAGTGAATTTGCAGCTCAGCTCCTACAATGACTCTGAATCACACTGTGGAAACTAGAAAGTTACATTCAGGTTAAATGTTGGTGTTTGTTGGGGACGTTGGACGCAGAAGATTTAATATTATAATCTAAAATAATATAATATAATATAAATGTAATATTTTGTATAATCTTTAAATTATTTTCTATTTATGTAATGATTTTATGTTTTTTTTTAATGAAATTTATATCCTTTTTTGTAATGATTTACTTATTTTCTCTTAATGTTTTTTAATGTTGCAAAGATTTTCCTAAATAGTTTTAATTGATTTAGAAAAGTTAAGTATTTAATCTTTTTAAAAAAATAAAAAATACTAATATTTACTATACACTCTAAAGTTAAGATTGAATATTTTTATGTTTCATTATTTTTTATTTTTGTAATGATTTTTTAATGTTTTTTATGAAGTGTATATACTTTTTTGTAATGATTTGCATATTTTGAAAACTACGTCACCGATACGGCTCTGTGCAGCGCTTGAAGTTATAAACTGCTGTGTTGTTGTTATTGTTGTTGTTGTTGTTGTTGTTATTGTTATTGTTGTTGTTGTTGTTATTGTTGTTATTGTTGTTTTTGTTGTTGTTGTTGTTTAAATGTGTTAAAAGTCTCATCATGTGGTTTCCCAGGGTGCCGTGCTGTCCGGACCTCCTGGGACGGGGAAGACTCTGCTGGCTAAAGCGACGGCCGGAGAGGCCAACGTCCCCTTCATCACCGTCAACGGCTCCGAGTTCCTGGAGATGTTTGTGGGCGTCGGTCCTGCCAGGGTGAGTAAATAACAAACACGGAGTATTTCGGATATAATCTCCCAAATATCTCTCTGCATTCAGAAATATGAAATGAAGCACTTTGGTGTAAAATAAATGAGTGAGGCCTGAATTTGAGGTTTCCTCGTCCACAGGTGAGGGACATGTTCGCCATGGCGAGGAAAAACGCCCCCTGCATCCTCTTCATCGACGAGATCGACGCTGTGGGGAGGAAGAGGGGAGGAGGGAACTTCGGAGGTCAGAGTGAGCAGGAGAACACGCTGAACCAGCTGCTGGTGGAGATGGACGGTACGCCGGAGATCGAGCGAGTCCTCTGGCTCCGATTTTGAAACGATTTTTTAGGTCTTAACTGTTTGTTGTTTTTTTTGTTGTTGCAGGTTTCAACACGGCGACTAACGTGGTCGTCCTGGCTGGAACCAACAGACCCGACATCCTGGATCCTGCACTGATGAGACCGGGACGCTTCGACAGACAGATCTACATCGGTAAAGATATTTGGCTTTTATTTCTGTCCATAAAATATCTGTTAAAGTTTTCTCAATCCCACAGCAAATTAAAAAATAAATAAATAAATAAGTAAAAATATTGTTAATATTTTATATTAAATTATTAAGATATTAAAAAAGTGAAATATTAAGATAAAAAATATTATCAGTAATAATATAAAAAAACATAATAAAAGATCAGATCAACTATCAGCATCAGTTAAAAATATATTTACAAAAATCATTTAAACAATTAAAAAAAACATTATCAAAAATGAAAACAAATGAAACATGATTAAAAAAAGTAAATCTTAACATTAAAATGTGTTTTAAATAGTAGATATTTGTATTTTTTATTAAATAAGGTAACCAGAATGAAAGAAGAAAATGGTGTTAGACAAATGTTGTTTTCATCGTTTAAAAACAATCAGAGTTTTGAGTTTTGTACAAACCTCTGATCTGATCATTTATTTATCCCAAATCAGCATTTCATCTCACTCTTCTTCTTTTATGTTAAAAACTGATTTTTGTAACTGAAGCAAAGTTTCGGGTTTAAATGTCAGACGTCTTTTCTCGTCTCCTCTCAGGTCCTCCGGACATCAAGGGCAGAGCGTCCATCTTTAAGGTCCACCTGCGGCCGATCAAACTGGACCCCGACATGGACAAAGACGTCCTCGCCAGGAAGATGGCAGCTGCCACGCCCGGATTCACCGGTACGCTGCGGTCGCATCGTCGGGAAAATGACGAAAATGAATTTCAAATATGAAAGTGTCGTCAGTCAGTTTGTTTGAAGCTCAGTTTACTCCAAACAGCCTCAATGACCTAAATTTACTGCTTTACTACGACTGCTGCTACTACTACTACTACTGCTACTACTACTGCTACTACTACTACTACTACTGCTACTACTACTACTACTACTACTGCTACTACTACTACTACTGCTACTACTACTACTACTACTACTACTACTACTACTACTACTGCTACTACTACTACTACTACTGCTACTACTACTACTACTGCTACTACTACTACTACTACTTTTGAATTTACTTTAAAGTAAATTCAATAAAAAGTAGATTTCTTTACACTTAAAAACCAAATCACAGCAGAATTTGTGCATTTTTCCTGAAACACAAAGTCATAAAGTGAAATAAAGCTTTAAATTTGACTTAAATTTAGATTGAAAAAAAAGTTTTAGACATTAAGAGAAAATCAGCAACACTGAGGATAAAAAAAGAGTAAATACGATTAAATAAAAACAAATTCAGTTTGAATAGTACAGCTCGTTTTATACATCGGAGCAATTTATCGCGCTTTAATACGAGCAAGTGATGCGAAAAAAAACCCAAAATATTGGAAGTAAGTTTGTGTGATATTCAACTCAGGACCTGCCTTTCTTATCTGGCTTTTAATTAAAGTTTATCTATTTATTTATTTACTATTTATTTATATCTTTCAGTCTGTTTTACTGTTTTTCTTTATGGTATATCATTTAATTATTTTTAACATTTTTATACTTTGTGCTTTCATCCTTTCATTTCCTTTTATCTACTGTGTAGAGTTTATTATTATTATTATTATTATTATTATTATTATTATTATTATTATTGTTGTTGTTGTTGTTGTTGTTTATGTGTATCTATAGATTTTATTCTGCCTCTGCTGTTTCCTCTGTTATGTAGCGTTTCCTCAGTCTGTTATTTTCTTGTCATTTTAGCGTAATTTGGTGTTTTTAGTATAAATCAAACCGTCATAAATATTTCTTTCATCAGGAGCCGACATCGCTAACGTCTGCAACGAGGCGGCGCTGATCGCCGCCCGACATCTGAACCCGTCCGTCAACGCCAAACACTTTGAACAGGCCATCGACCGCGTCATCGGAGGTCAGAGTGACATCACGAGCCCGCCCTCCGTCCTCTGTCTTTGTTCCTCCGCTTTTATTTTTAATGTGTTTCCATATTTGTTAGATTGACTTTGCTAATTTTAAAGGCTTTAGTTTTAATAACCAGGAGAAGCTGAACAGCAGAACCAGAAAACATCAGCAGCCTTCAGTCCGTTTGTGTGTTTTCAGGTTTGGAGAAGAAGACTCAGGTCCTGCAGCCCACAGAGAAGAAGACGGTGGCGTATCACGAGGCGGGTCACGCCATCGTGGGCTGGTTTCTGCAGCACGCCGACCCGCTGCTGAAGGTGCGTCTGACATCTGTCCCTTATTTTGTTGATATTGTCTTATTATCTGTGGATCCTTCATATTTTTTTATTTTTTTTATTTGAATAATTCGGTGCTTCCTGTGGTAACAGCTGGAGTTAAAACATTTAATCTCAGTAACAAAATTACAACACATGTTCATAAAAACACTGTAAAATAAAGAACTGTTTAGTATAACTGATCTCCTTCTTCTGATAAAAATATCTAAATAAATGAATAAAAAAATAATTCATTAGGGAAAAAAGACGGAGATTATGATAAAATATAATAATGATTTTTTTTTATAATTTAGAATAAATAAAAATCAATGATAATAAAATTATTATATATAAATAAATAAGAAAGAATTGCTAATATGATAATTGATAATCAATACAACAAAAACAACCTTTTAAAAATTAATTACTAAAAATATACATTTAAGAATCGCCCAAAAAACAACTCAAGAAAAGATTATAAAAATCTGTAGAAAATATTTTAAAAAAATCAAAAAATTTCAAAAAAATATAAAATGACCCCGTGTGTCCAGGTGTCGATCATCCCGCGGGGGAAGGGCCTCGGTTACGCTCAGTACCTGCCCAGAGAGCAGTACCTGTACAGCAGAGAGCAGCTGTTCGACAGGATGTGTATGATGCTCGGAGGCCGCGTGGCCGAGCAGGTCTTCTTCGGCAGAATCACCACCGGAGCTCAGGACGACCTGAAGAAAGTCACGCAGTCCGCCTACGCTCAGGTACCGCGCACACACACACACGCACGCACACACGCACATACACACACGCACACACCTGTGGGTCTGTCTGATTGGCGTGTTCGTGCTGCGCTGAAAAGCCGGTTCTCCTCCTCGACTCTCCTGCAGGTGGTGCAGTTCGGGATGAGCGAAAAGGTTGGTCAGGTGTCGTTCGACCTGCCGCGGCAGGGCGAGATGGTCATGGAGAAACCGTACAGCGAGGCCACGGCCGAGCTCATCGACGAGGAGGTCAGGGAGCTGGTGGAGCGAGCGTACCGGAGGACGCTGGAGCTCATCGAGGAGAAGAAGGAGCTGGTGGAGATGGTGAGAACGACGAGTCTGAACGAGCTCGACGCAAAACACGAACTATTATCAACAAAAACGCACAGAAATATCATCTGTTTGGTTATCTGGTAACTTTTCAGGACGCACTGAGGAGTATCGGAACTTTTCCATATGAATACACACATTTATTTTATTTTTTTATGTCTTTTTAATTTTATTTTATATATTTTCTAGACTGAACAGCATTATTTATGTTTTTATTTATGTTAACTTTTTAATTGATACATTGCGTTATAGCATATTTTTATTTACACACATTTCCTTTATTATAATTTAAATGTTCACAGATTAGAGCTGATTGTTTTTTACATTTATGTTTACATACTGAGCATATTTATTTACAAAAAGATCTAAACATTTACACACTGTGACAGCTGTTTCTGTTTCTATTTTATATTTTTTATTCTTATTTACTGTAATTCTCTCTGCGGGCATCAGAGCGACGAACGAACCGCAAACAATAAAGTATTTCAGGTTCATTAAAACAATGAAGAGAGTTTCAGAGATGGTGGGAAAGTTTTTTAACAGTAAACTGCTGCCGGCATCTTTGTCTTCTCTGCTTCACTCGAAATAACTATTCTCAGGATTTTATTAATACTCTTCTAGTTTTTTTGTTTCCAGAGAAGACAGAACATCAAACGGTCAGTGACAGCAGTTTTGATCAGCGTGCGTCGTGGCTGAGTGGATAAAGCAGGCGCCGCATCAGTAAAGGCAGTGCCGCATCAGTAAAGGCGGCGCCGCAGCAGCCTCGGGTTCGACTCCCGCTCGAGGCTCTTTGCTGCATGTCGTCTCCTCTCTCTCCCTCTTTCACGCTGTTGATGTGTCGAATAAAGGCTAAAATTATTAAAAAAAACCCAAAAACTTTTCATCAGTTAAATCAGACTTTAAACTCAGCATTATCTCACTGTAAATAAATATAAAATCTAATTAAAATGAGTAATATCCTTGACAAACAAATGAAATTTTAGCTAAATTTAAAGCTACATTTCCCCACAAACTTAAACTTTTCGTCTCAGCTTTAACATCTTTTTTGTTTGCGACATTTTAAATATTTCAAACAGCACACAAAAAGACACAAGCACACACGATACGTGGAGGTATTTTTCACAGGAAAAGTTGTCGAAAAGTGATGGATTTTGGTGAAAACTCTGTTTTTTTCTCTGACGCGTCCCTTTAGGTGGGGAGACGTCTTCTGGAGAAGGAGGTCCTGGACAAAGCGGACATGCTGGAGCTGCTGGGCCCGCGGCCGTTCGAGGAAAAGTCGACGTACGAGGAGTTTGTGGAGGGGACGGGCAGCTTCGAGGAGGACACGAGTCTGCCGGAGGGCCTCCGAGACTGGAACCAGGAGAGAGGAGGGGAGGCCGAGGACACGAGCCCGAGCCAGGACAGACAGCAGGCCGTGTAGAGACGCAGACTCAGATAAGACAAACAAACGCTTCACATCCCAGCTGCAAAAAAACCAACTCGACGCTGCCTCAGTGCCTCAGAGCCCGAGAGGGATTTTATTATCAGGAATTCACGCCCTCAGTTTACTTTGTTTCCATCAAGTTAATAATTCAGACGCTTGATTCAACGAACGCGTCACAAACAACCTCAGTTTCGTCCAGTTTGTCCTCCGTGTCCACCATGTCCACCATGTCCACCCGGAGTCTGATTTCAGTTTTGGATGGAAACAGATATATATTTTAAAATGATTTGAGCTTTTCTGTTTATGAATAAAAGAGAGAAAAGAGGGCAGTAATTTAAGAGCACAAAGTATTCATTTCAGGTCAGGAAAATAAACTCATTAACCCTTTAAAACCTGAGCAAATCCGCTTAATTTCTATCAAAAACATTGAGCCCTTTAATAAATAACAAAAAGTTACAAGAAAATTTCCTGAATATAAGCAAAAAAAGTTTAAAATGATTAATTACTCTGCAACATATTTGAGTATATAATTTATCAATTATCATAATATAGTTTTTTTTTTTACATTATTCCATTTTTAAAAATAATAAAATAAAAAAAATTCTTTTTAAACATTAATTTTCAGGTTGTTTTCTTGTTACCTTTTATCAGTTATTGTTCATGAAGAGAGTTAAACCTTGTTGCTCAGGTTTCAAAGGTTCAGATACTCATGAAAGAAATAAACTGATGTCCATGCAGGTTACAAAGGGTTAAAGTCTCTAAATAGCTAATTTGAGGAGGCGTTCGCTCAGAAATGCTCCTCCAGGCTCTGAGCAGACGTTTCACTGAGGCGGCGTCAGTTTGCTTTTTCACCGTTCGGACAGGAAGACGCTCCAAATCGCCTTAACGCTGATCGAACCGGAGAGACATTTGAAATATTCCCGAACTGTGTGCACGTTTGCACCGCGTGAACAGACTGATTTTTCTTTTTATTTATTGTTTGGAAAAAAGGGAGCTCTTGCTCCCCGACTGACGAGGAAGAAAACGCTTGAAGAACTTTTCTGCAGCCAAATTTAAGACATTTTTACAGGTTTAAATATTTTTTGAGAATTGATGTGAAGTTATTTTTGTTTGCTGCGGTTTTTACATTTCAGTGAAGTTTTCTTATGTTAACTGGCAACACGAGGCGGGTTTCCTTTACAGATCAGCACAAAACTGAAGCGATATTTTCAAAATCTCATAAAACACAATGTGGAGGTGACTTTTGTTTCCACCGAGTAACTTCTCCTCTGGCGATAACATCCCGGTAACCATGGCGATGGGTGTTTAAAACATCAGCAGCTTTATTTCTATTGCAGCCACCAAACTAACCGTCATTATGTCCGACCCAAGGCCACGCAGGCGTGTTATGGAGCTCATCGTGTGACCTAAAAGACAATTCGCATTGCAGTTTTGCGAATTATGGCTTTTTCGAATCACCTGAAACCACCTACCGCGGGTGTTTCCGTTTAGCATAAAATTTCAATTTGAGTATTTTGAGGGTTAATGGAAACCCGCCTGCTGACGTGTTTCACTCTGTTCAGTGAGAACGCCAGTTTGAGCTTCACTTTTGTACAAACGGCTCAGTTCTGTAAAAACGTGACGATTGTATAGATTCTGTGATAAAGACTCGACAGGTAGCTGCTACATCATCACCCCCACTGACTGATGGGAAAATAATATTTTATATATCAATATCTGAGTTCTGTCTGAAGGATTTCTGCTGATTTTAAGGAGAAAACCTCGGCTCCTCATGCAACGAGGCTCCGTCACTAATTACTGTCCGTCTTCTTATCTTTTTAATAAAATCTGCGTTCTTATGATAACATTGTGAGAACGATCCTCGTGTACACGGATCCACAAAAACTATCAAAAACGCTAACGTATACATGCCAGGCCAGTAGTTGGTGGTGTAACTTTGTAATGACGCCATAGACGAAGTGCGAAGTTCAGCCGCAACATCACAGAATCCGCGCGTCGCCAGTTTACGCGGCGTCAGAAGGCGTGGCGTTTTCAAAAGATCACACTCTGGAACCCGGTTTCAATCGTTTCCAAGACCCCAAAATTACGTTGTCGTGTGAACGAAAGGCCAAACCGCAACAAAAGTTAATGTAAGAACCGCTGACGCAGAAACGGCTCCTTAGTCTGCTTTAATTTTGAAATGGAGACTAAACAATTGAGAAATACATAGAGAGAAGTTACGACCGTGAAGTGTCCGCAGACGTCTGTCCGTGCTGCTTTGGACTCTTCACCTGTTTTGAAATTGAAACAAAAACACATACGGAAAGGCAAACGCGTCTGCTGCTGCGCCGTGTACACGCTCTGCTCTACTGGCAATGACAAAGCCGTCTGTAACCTATTTTAAGCGTGTTTACCCATGTTTGTAAAATCTGCACGCAAACGTAAATTTTGTTTGGAAATTGGTATTTTTCACACGTTATGTTGTTGTTACTGATTGAAAGCGCTTCACTTGTGTATATTTTGTCAGAGCAGAGCCAGACGCTGTTGTGTTAAACATCACGCTGCTTTTTGATTCCGCAATGCCGGCATGCTGTCTAAAACCACACACTGGAGCGAGATGATGTCGTCGTCGTTTTGTTCTGTGTAGAAATGAAAAAACGCGGCAAAGACTAGACGTGTAGCGGCTCAATAGCTCCGTCTCAGCAGGAAAGAGCTACTGCAACATAAAGTCATACGTCTTCATTAAAGGCTTCATTTTTTCAGTTTCCTCAAACTCATTCAAATCATCAGTTCCCCTGAAGAGATTAAAAACGCCTAAATAAATTAAATACTAAGAATCTGTGTAGCCTAGCTTGATTATTATTATGATTATTATACATTTTCCAGTTATTCCAACACTATTATAAACACAGCAGATACAAAGTGTTGCAATTGGTGACAAATTCCCTTTATTACAGAGAGTTTATCTCCTTAAAATAAGAAATAAAACACATTTCCTGACATATGAAACTGAGTTATTGTGTCTTTAGTTGCTGAAACTCCTTTGTCTTGTTGTTTTGGGTCAAAATGCAAAGCTGTGTGTTACAGAGGGTAGGTACTTAATTGTTATTTAAAATTATTAAAAGATCAAATTTAAATCCTCTTTTTAAAATTACTAACATTTAAAGATGCGGTTAAACCTTAAAGTATGAATTGCAGGTCGAACATGAAAACATTCATTATTACAGATAAATGCAGTCCAGTATGTGGGATGCAGCTGCACAGTGAACCACTGAAGTAACTGCAGTACTTTTAAAATACTCTAAAGTGACTTTATCAGATATCTTGTTTTGTCCAACTAACGTGTCCAAACACCCAAAATATTAAAATATAAAAATTCTAAAATGTTACACCAAAGAAGACAGCAAATCATCACATTTTTAGAAAAAGCCTTAAACAATCAAATAATTATCAAAATAATAGCAGATTAATTTCCTGTCAAATGAATAATTAATATTTTTGCAGCTCTTTTTGTATTAATATTTGAAGTTTAGAATTTAAAACAATTTTATCAAGAGGGGAAAAAAAACAAAACTGGGAAACTAGATCCAAAACCTTGGTTATTATTTTGCAGTTGCTGCACTGCAATTTTCCTCAGAACGAATACATTAAAAAAAAATAAAATTAAACTCTACAGAAACATTAATAATAAAACCCCAAATTCCAAAGTTAGGATGGTATCAATAAATCAGACACTTCAATTTAAGTTACAGACCAAAAACCAAATGACAGATGTGATCAATAAATGTATCTGTATGTTTTTTTCTTAACCCTATAGGAACAGAGAAAATTGGCTTTATTTCTTAAAAAAACATGGAAAGAAGGAAATGAGCAGCTTAAGAAAAAATAACCCAAAAAATTGCAAGAAGTGAGTAAAAAGTACAATTACCTAAAAAATTGCAAAAAAAGGACTGAAATTGAAGAAAAAAATCAAATTAAACAATTAAATTACTTTAAATCATGCTGAAATATGTAATTATGATCATTACAATGACAGTTTTCTGGATAATTGTTTTCCTAATTTTAAAAAAAAATTTCACAATTGACTCAGTTTTTGCAATTTCCGGGACTTTTCTTGGTAAGTCTCTTGTCTTTTTTCCATCGTGTTTCTGAAAGATTTCAAACCAGTTTCTTAAGAGTTTTAAGATTTAAATATTATTAAATATACTTGTGATGCAGCACAAGAAAAGTGATGTCCATTTGGGTTTCAAAGGGTAAATATCACGTTGTTGTTGTTGTTGTTGTTGTTGTTGTTGTTGTTGTTGTTGTTGTTGTTGTGTTTGCTGTTGCTGCAGGTGTCCAGCAGGTGGCGTCGTCACTGTTGCTGTAGGCAGAATGTGAATCTGTTAACGGCAGGAGGGTTCGACTGACGCGTGAAGATACTTCACGTTAAAAAGCTGCTAAATCTGAATGAACTTCGGTCTTTGGCGTCATGTGAGTCTTTGAACGCTGTCTCAGATATTTTCTTGACAAAATAAAGAAATATTTAAAATAAACGAAAGTAAATTTGGCCTCAAAGACACGCATCAGTCGAACCCTCCTGTACGTGACGCGTTCAGAGCTGCATAAATGTGTTTAACCTTCTGATTTCCAGTAATCTGGAAACAGAGCTGCAAAATAAATATTCATTATATTAAAATCTGAACGTTTTCACATGCAAAGCTGCAATTTTGAAAGATAATCTACCTTCATTGTAGAGATTTGGGAAACATAATTCTGTCAATGTTTTGAAACTTGAGCAAATTGGCTTAACTGCTTTCAAAAACATGGGAGGAAGGCAATGAGCGAGTAAAAAAAAAACAAAAAAAGATGACCCCCCAAAAAAGTTAAAAATGACCCCCAAATTTTAAAACAACAAAAGTCAACAAAAGAGAGTAAAAATGTGCCAGAAATTTTAAGTAACTCAGTAACATAATTTTAAATGTGTAATTATGTTAATAATAAATAATAAATAATAATTTTCCTAGCTTTTCTTCCTTTTTCCCTAGACATTTTTTCCTAGCTTTTAAAACAATATATTTGTTTCAAAATTTTTATTTATTTTAATTTTTTATTAATAATTTTTATTTTAATTTACTTTGATACAACCAATAAACAAAGTGGTCAGCAATAAACGACAATAAGATCAAGTCGAATCGTGAATGTGTGTGCATGTCTGTGTGTACATTCAGAGGCTCAGTTTGTTGGCTGGAGTTTTAGTTAGTTAGTTTTATTTCCTGAATCTCTAAAACGAGTCGAACAGTGACGACGTTAATTATCAGAATGGCCACATTTATGAGAATAAGACCCAAGTTTAAAAATACCCAAACTTCCCTTTAAACTTTCTGATTTGTAAGTCTGCAGAAATCTTGCTGTCTAGTTAATTGTTTTGTTATCGAAATAACAAATCTCATTGTTTTGATTTCAGTTTTATGTTGATTTTTGGGAAAACAAAAGACTGATTTCTTGAGATAATTTATTATGAGAAAGCGACTGTAGGGGGAGGTTGGTATCGACAAACTTTCCGTTTTGTTTATTTGCGTGTCCCTCTTTGTATCGTTCGGATGATTGATCTGACGGTCTGATCACAGCTGATCAGATCAGATTGAGCCAAATGAATCCAAACTTTTCGACCCAACAAAACAAACCGTTAAGACTCTTTCACTGCGCCTCTCGTTCTGCTGCTCCGTCTGTGCCCAGAGTACACGCTGCGCTCTGAGAGTGTGGCGCAGTGCTCCTAATGAACAGTCCAGCTCCAAAAATACAAAATGTGGCGGCAGATATTTTGATTTTGGTGGGCGACAACAAATAAATTGAAAATCTGACAGTAAAATTAACCCTGAGGTACTTTTCATTCTTCATTTTTTGATAATTTTGGCTGTGTACATGCACATGTATACATTTTGGCATGATTGCATTTTTTTGTTTAATTTGCAGCTCAGCTCCTACAATAAGTCTAAAATACACTGTGGAAACTAAATAGTTACATTCAGACTGTTCAGGTCAAAAAATGCTCAATTGAAACCCATTCAAACTGACATTTTTGATCCCACAGCCATCAGAGCAGAAAAACAGGACTTGTATTATTTCTGGGTGTCATTCTGGGCTTTTTAAATTGAAATTTTTGGATTTTTTTAAAAACTATTTTCCATTTTTAAATATATTTGTTACATGGAGAAAATATCCCAGGCTGTGATAATTTAAAAAGAATTGCCTGTAGTATCTTTAATATATATATATATATATATATATATATATATATATATATATATACACATACATATATTTGTGCTTTTTTTGGATCTGCCTCTTTTATCCTCCATTTCTGGTCCTCAGAAGCGTCCGGAGAATCTCTTTTGCACCAAACAAATTTTTACACTCAAGTTGAAAAATTTTGGCTTTTGCAAATTCTCGTCTTTAATCTGAAACTTTCATATCGCGTTGAACACACCATTACCGCAGACTTGTTTTGACCTTGAAGGGACCGCAACAATTGGGCAATTTTCTTAAGAAATCTTTAGATTTTTTTCTGAATTAATAAAATTAAAGTTCTTTTTGAAAAAAAAAAAAATCAGCACCTCAGCACCACTCTAGAAAACATGCTTTTAGGTTTTTAGGCTACTTTCCTTCCACTAAAAGTCTCTGAATAAAAGTAAGTGGAAGTCTGCGCTGCCCTTAATCTGAAGATAAACACGACACGTGATGATTTCTGATGATCACACGATTAAAGTGGAAATCACGGCTGCTTCAGTCTGAAATCCACATTAGCTGCAGGTAAGTAATCTGTATGACACTGCTAAACCGTTGGCCACTGTATTTCCTGTTGACCTTTGACCTCCCAAAGAGTTGAGTGTTGGCGTATAGTCCTGCTGTTTTTTTTTATATTGTTTTAATTGTAAATCATTTTAATGCAAAAATCTACGTTGTAGACAATAATTCTGTATCAAAAAGCTACAAAGATGCTGCACTCTTTAAATTTTAATGGCATCAGTTCTTCACACAAGCTGCACTGTTTACGTCCGTCCATCGGTCTGTTTCAACAGAGCGACGCGTCTTTGGTCCTCATTCGGTTTAGAAGTCTAAAAAATCGAAATAGCCCTTTATCTTCGCTGCAGACTGAGCAGACGCTCGTCTGAACAGCAAGAAAAAAATTCTGAGTTTTCATGTCTCCCATGGAAAGTGACAAAATCCTTTGGCTGCCTGCTTCACTTCTTTGTGTGCTTATTTTCCCGCCACCCCTGGAGCATCCTGATTGGTCGATGGGCCCCTTCTTTACGTCCAGTGATGGAGGAGAGAGGAGACGAGCAGCGAGGCAAAGAAGACCGAGAGGGACAGGAAGATGGCCGTCGCCCCGCCACATTCCTTTGCATTTTCCTGTGAGTATTTCAACACACAAAAAATGAGCCAAAATCATGACAAAATGTCAGAGTACAGCATGTCTTAGAAAAATATGGGAAAACATCACAGCACAGTATGTAGTCATGAAGGGCACCAAAACTTCAAAGTATACTATGTACTCAAAAATGAGACCAAACTGAACCAAAACGTTGTAGTAGTATATCATCAAAAATGACCAAAAATGCCATACTAGTATGGCTAAAAATGACAAAATTTGACATGTCCCAAAACACCTGAAAAACCGCATTAAAAACTGTGCCGAGACACGCAATGGCATAGCATGTCGACAACAACACCCAAAACACCAAGGCTATACTATGGCAGAAAATGTCAAAATTTGACATGTCCAAAAAAAACCTGAAAAGCACTTAAAATAGCGTGCCAAGACACGTCATAGCAACATTCGATGCCATGTGCCATTTCAGCACGCCAATTTATGTGGTTTCCAACTGTTTTTGGGTTATATGTTTTTTTTTTTACTTTTTTTCGCAATAGTATAGCCTTGGTGTTTTGGGTGGATTTTTGACATGAAATATTTTGGAGTTTTTGGCAGTTTTCGATATTCTCTTTGCTATGACGTTTCTCGGCACGCTATTTTAAGTGGTTTTCAGGTGTTTTTTGGACATGTTAAATTTTGACATTTTCCGCCGTAGTATAGCCTTGGTGTTTTGGGTGGATTTTTCGACATGAAATATTTTGGAGTTTTTGGCAGTTTTTGCAATTCTCTTTGCTATGACGTGTCTCGGCACGCTATTTTAAGTGGTTTTCATGTGTTTTTTGGACATGTTAAATTTTGACATTTTCCACCATAGTATAGCCTTGGTGTTTTGGGTGGATTTTTCGACATGAAATATTTTGGAGTTTTTGGCAGTTTTCGATATTCTCTTTGCTATGATATGTCTCGGCACGTTATTTTAAGTGGTTTTCATGTGTTTTTTGGACATGTTAAATTTTGGCATTTTCCGCCATTGTATAGCCTTGGTGTTTTGGGTGGATTTTTCGCCATAGTATAGCCTTGGTGTTTTGGGTGGATTTTTCGATGTGACATATTCTGGTGTTTTTGGCAGTTTTTGCAATTCTCTTTGCTATGACGTTTCTCGGCACGCTATTTTGAGTGGTTTTCAGGTGTTTTTTGGACATGTTAAATTTTGACCTTTTTCGCCATAGTATAGCCTTGGTGTTTTGGGTGGATTTTTCGACATGAAATATTTTGGTGTTTTGGGCAGTTTTTGCAATTCTCTTTGCTATGACGTGTCTTGGCACGCTATTTTAAGTGGTTTTCAGGTGTTTTTTGGACATGTTAAATTTTGGCCTTTTTCGCCATAGTATAGCCTTGGTGTTTTGGGTGGATTTTTTGCCATAGTATAGCCTTGGTGTTTTGGGTGGATTTTTCGATGTTACATATTTTGGTGTTTTTGGCAGTTTTTGCAATTCTCTTTGCTATGACGTGTCTCGGCACGCTATTTAAAGTGGTTTTCAGGTGTTTTTTGGACATGTTAAATTTTGACATTTTTCGCCATAGTATAGCCTTGGTGTTTTGGGTGGATTTTTTGACATGAAATATTTTGGTGTTTTTGGCAGTTTTTGCAATTCCATTTGCTATGACGTTTCTCGGTATGTTATTTTAAATGTTTTTCAGGTGTTTTTTGGACATGGTAAATTTCGAAATTTTTTGCCATAGTATAACCTTGGTGTTTTGGGTGGATTTTTCGACATGAAATATTTTGGAGTTTTGGGCAGTTTTCGATATTCTCTTTGCCATGACGTGTCTCGGCACATTATTTTAAGTGGTTTTCATGTGTTTTTTGGACATGTTAAATTTTGACCTTTTTCGCCATAGTATAGCCTTGGTGTTTTGGGTGGATTTTTCGCCATAGCCTTGGTGTTTTGGGTGGATTTTTTGACGTGAAATATTTTAGTGTTATTGGCAGTTTTTGCAATTCTCTTTGCTATGACGTGTTTTGGTACGCTACTTTAAATGGTTTTCAGGTGTTTTTTGGACATGCTAAATTTTGAAAATTTTCGCCATAGTATAGCCTTGGTGTTTTGGGTGGATTTTTTGACAT
Organism: Plectropomus leopardus; assembly: GCF_026936395.1. NCBI lineage: Eukaryota > Metazoa > Chordata > Actinopteri > Perciformes > Serranidae > Plectropomus > Plectropomus leopardus. Next base: position 1,940,217 of record NC_142182.1, read on the forward strand.
TAAATATTTTGGTGTTTTTGGCAGTTTTTGCAATTCGCTTTGCTATGACGTGTTTTTTGGCACGCTATTTTAAATGGTTTTAGGTGTTTTTGGACATGTTAAATTTTGACCTTTTCGCCATAGTATAGCCTTGGTGTTTTGGGTGGATTTTTTGCCATAGTATAGCCTTGGTGTTTTGGGTGGATCTTTCGATGTGAAATATTTTGGTGTTTTCGGCAGTTTTTGCAATTCTCTTTGCTATGACGTGTCTTGGCACGCTATTTAAAGTGGTTTTCAAGTGTTTTTGGACATGTTAAATTTTGACCTTTTTCGCCATAGTATAGCCTTTGGTGTTTTGGGTGGATTTTTCGCCATAGTATAGCCTTGGTGTTTTGGGTGGATTTTTCGATGTTACATATTTTGGTGTTTTTGGCAGTTTTTGCAATTCTCTTTGCTATGAGGTTTCTCGGCACGCTATTTTAAGTGGTTTTCAGGTGTTTTTTGGACATGTTAATATTGACCTTTTTCGCCATAGTATAGCCTTGGTGTTTTGGGTGGATTTTTCGCCATAGTATAGCCTTGGTGTTTTGGGTGGGTTTTTCGCCATAGTATAGCCTTGGTGTTTTGGGTGGATTTTTCGACATGAAATATTCTGGTGTTTTCGGCAGTTTTTGCAATTCTCTTTGCTATGACGTGTCTCGGCACGCTATTTTAAGTGGTTTTCAGGTGTTTTTTGGACATGTTAAATTTTGACTTTTCCGCCATAGTACAGCCTTGGTGTTTTGGGTGGATTTTTCGCCATACTATAGCCTTGGTGTTTTGGGTGGATTTTTCGACGTGAAATATTTTAGTGTTATTGGCAGTTTTTGCAATTCTCTTTGCTATGACGTGTTTTGGTACGCTACTTTAACTGGTTTTCAGGTGTTTTTTGGACATGCTAAATTTTGAAAATTTTCGCCATAGTATAGCCTTTGGTGTTTTGGGTGGATTTTTTGCCATAGTATAGCCTTGGTGTTTTGGGTGGATTTTTCGATGTTACATATTTTGGTGTTTTTGGCAGTTTTTGCAATTCTCTTTGCTATGACGTGTCTCGGCACGCTATTTAAAGTGGTTTTCAGGTGTTTTTTGGACATGTTAAATTTTGACATTTTTCGCCATAGTATAGCCTTGGTGTTTTGGGTGGATTTTTTGACATGAAATATTTTGGTGTTTTTGGCAGTTTTTGCAATTCCATTTGCTATGACGTTTCTCGGTATGTTATTTTAAATGTTTTTCAGGTGTTTTTTGGACATGGTAAATTTCGAAATTTTTTGCCATAGTATAACCTTGGTGTTTTGGGTGGATTTTTCGACATGAAATATTTTGGAGTTTTGGGCAGTTTTCGATATTCTCTTTGCCATGACGTGTCTCGGCACATTATTTTAAGTGGTTTTCATGTGTTTTTTGGACATGTTAAATTTTGACCTTTTTCGCCATAGTATAGCCTTGGTGTTTTGGGTGGATTTTTCGCCATAGCCTTGGTGTTTTGGGTGGATTTTTTGACGTGAAATATTTTAGTGTTATTGGCAGTTTTTGCAATTCTCTTTGCTATGACGTGTTTTGATGCACGCTACTTTAAATGGTTTTCAGGTGTTTTTGGACATGCTAAATTTTGAAAATTTTCGCCATAGTATAGCCTTGGTGTTTTGGGTGGATTTTTTGACATTAAATATTTTGGTGTTTTTGGCAGTTTTTGCAATTCGCTTTGCTATGACGTGTTTTGGTACGCTATTTTAAATGGTTTTTAGGTGTTTTTTGGACATGTTAAATTTTGACCTTTTTCGCCATAGTATAGCCTTGGTGTTTTGGGTGGATTTTTTGCCATAGTATAGCCTTGGTGTTTTGGGTGGATTTTTCGATGTGACATATTTTGGTGTTATTGTCAGTTTTGCAATTCTCTTTGCTATGACGTGTCTTGTACGCTATTTAAAGTGGTTTTCAAGTGTTTTTGGACATGTTAAATTTTGACCTTTTTCGCCATAGTATAGCCTTGGTGTTTTGGGTGGATTTTTCGCCATAGTATAGCCTTGGTGTTTTGGGTGGATTTTTCGATGTTACATATTTTGGTGTTTTTGGCAGTTTTTGCAATTCTCTTTGCTATGAGGTTTCTCGGCACGCTATTTTAAGTGGTTTTCAGGTGTTTTTTGGACATGTTAATATTGACCTTTTTCGCCATAGTATAGCCTTGGTGTTTTGGGTGGATTTTTCGCCATAGTATAGCCTTGGTGTTTTGGGTGGGTTTTTCGCCATAGTATAGCCTTGGTGTTTTGGGTGGATTTTTCGACATGAAATATTCTGGTGTTTTCGGCAGTTTTTGCAATTCTCTTTGCTATGACGTGTCTCGGCACGCTATTTTAAGTGGTTTTCAGGTGTTTTTTGGACATGTTAAATTTTGACTTTTCCGCCATAGTATAGCCTTGGTGTTTTGGGTGGATTTTTCGCCATACTATAGCCTTGGTGTTTTGGGTGGATTTTTCGACGTGAAATATTTTAGTGTTATTGGCAGTTTTTGCAATTCTCTTTGCTATGACGTGTTTTGGTACGCTACTTGAAATGGTTTTCAGGTGTTTTTTGGACATGCTAAATTTTGAAAATTTTCGCCATAGTATAGCCTTGGTGTTTTGGGTGGATTTTTTGCCATAGTATAGCCTTGGTGTTTTGGGTGGATTTTTCGATGTTACATATTTTGGTGTTTTTGGCAGTTTTTGCAATTCTCTTTGCTATGACGTGTCTCGGCACGCTATTTAAAGTGGTTTTCAGGTGTTTTTTGGACATGTTAAATTTTGACATTTTTCGCCATAGTATAGCCTTGGTGTTTTGGGTGGATTTTTTGACATGAAATATTTTGGTGTTTTTGGCAGTTTTTGCAATTCCATTTGCTATGACGTTTCTCGGTATGTTATTTTAAATGTTTTTCAGGTGTTTTTTGGACATGGTAAATTTCGAAATTTTTTGCCATAGTATAACCTTGGTGTTTTGGGTGGATTTTTCGACATGAAATATTTTGGAGTTTTGGGCAGTTTTCGATATTCTCTTTGCCATGACGTGTCTCGGCACATTATTTTAAGTGGTTTTCATGTGTTTTTTGGACATGTTAAATTTTGACCTTTTTCGCCATAGTATAGCCTTGGTGTTTTGGGTGGATTTTTCGCCATAGCCTTGGTGTTTTGGGTGGATTTTTTGACGTGAAATATTTTAGTGTTATTGGCAGTTTTTGCAATTCTCTTTGCTATGACGTGTTTTGGTACGCTACTTTAAATGGTTTTCAGGTGTTTTTTGGACATGCTAAATTTTGAAAATTTTCGCCATAGTATAGCCTTGGTGTTTTGGGTGGATTTTTTGACATTAAATATTTTGGTGTTTTGGCAGTTTTGCAATTCTCTTTGCTATGACGTGTTTTGGTACGCTATTTTAAATGGTTTTTAGGTGTTTTTTGGACATGTTAAATTTTGACCTTTTTTGCCATAGTATAGCCTTGGTGTTTTGGGTGGATTTTTTGCCATAGTATAGCCTTGGTATTTTGGGTGGATTTTTTGACGTGAAATATTTTAGTGTTATTGTCAGTTTTTGCAATTCTCTTTGCTATGACGTGTCTTGGCACGCTATTTAAAGTGGTTTTCAAGTGTTTTTGGACATGTTAAATTTTGACCTTTTTCGCCATAGTATAGCCTTGGTGTTTTGGGTGGATTTTTCGCCATAGTATAGCCTTGGTGTTTTGGGTGGATTTTTCGATGTTACATATTTTGGTGTTTTTGGCAGTTTTTGCAATTCTCTTTGCTATGAGGTTTCTCGGCACGCTATTTTAAGTGGTTTTCAGGTGTTTTTTGGACATGTTAATATTGACCTTTTTCGCCATAGTATAGCCTTGGTGTTTTGGGTGGATTTTTCGCCATAGTATAGCCTTGGTGTTTTGGGTGGGTTTTCGCCATAGTATAGCCTTGGTGTTTTGGGTGGATTTTTCGACATGAAATATTCTGGTGTTTTCAGCAGTTTTTGCAATTCTCTTTGCTATGACGTGTCTCGGCACGCTATTTTAAGTGGTTTTCAGGTGTTTTTTGGACATGTTAAATTTTGACTTTTCCGCCATAGTACAGCCTTGGTGTTTTGGGTGGATTTTTCGCCATACTATAGCCTTGGTGTTTTGGGTGGATTTTTCGACGTGAAATATTTTAGTGTTATTGGCAGTTTTTGCAATTCTCTTTGCTATAGCGTGTTTTGATGCAGCTACTTTAAATGGTTTTCAGGTGTTTTTTGGACATGCTAAATTTTGAAATTTTTCGCCATAGTATAGCCTTGGTGTTTTGGGTGGATTTTTTGACATTAAATATTTTGGTGTTTTTGGCAGTTTTTGCAATTCTCTTTGCTATGACGTGTTTTGGTACGCTATTTTAAATGGTTTTTAGGTGTTTTTTGGACATGTTAAATTTTGACCTTTTTCGCCATAGTATAGCCTTGGTGTTTTGGGTGGATTTTTCGACGTGAAATATTTTAGTGTTATTGGCAGTTTTTGCAATTCTCTTTGCTATGACGTGTTTTGATGCAGCTACTTTAAATGGTTTTCAGGTGTTTTTTGGACATGCTAAATTTTGAAAATTTTCGCCATAGTATAGCCTTGGTGTTTTGGGTGGATTTTTTGACATTAAATATTTTGGTGTTTTTGGCAGTTTTTGCAATTCTCTTTGCTATGACGTGTTTTGGTACGCTATTTTAAATGGTTTTTAGGTGTTTTTTGGACATGTTAAATTTTGACCTTTTTCGCCATAGTATAGCCTTGGTGTTTTGGGTGGATTTTTTGCCATAGTATAGCCTTGGTGTTTTGGGTGGATCTTTCGATGTGAAATATTTTGGTGTTTTCGGCAGTTTTTGCAATTCTCTTTGCTATGACGTGTCTTGGCACGCTATTTAAAGTGGTTTTCAAGTGTTTTTGGACATGTTAAATTTTGACCTTTTTCGCCATAGTATAGCCTTGGTGTTTTGGGTGGATTTTTCGCCATAGTATAGCCTTGGTGTTTTGGGTGGATTTTTCGATGTTACATATTTTGGTGTTTTTGGCAGTTTTTGCAATTCTCTTTGCTATGAGGTTTCTCGGCACGCTATTTTAAGTGGTTTTCAGGTGTTTTTTGGACATGTTAATATTGACCTTTTTCGCCATAGTATAGCCTTGGTGTTTTGGGTGGATTTTTCGCCATAGTATAGCCTTGGTGTTTTGGGTGGGTTTTTCGCCATAGTATAGCCTTGGTGTTTTGGGTGGATTTTTCGACATGAAATATTCTGGTGTTTTCGGCAGTTTTTGCAATTCTCTTTGCTATGACGTGTCTCGGCACGCTATTTTAAGTGGTTTTCAGGTGTTTTTTGGACATGTTAAATTTTGACTTTTCCGCCATAGTATAGCCTTGGTGTTTTGGGTGGATTTTTACCATACTATAGCCTTGGTGTTTTGGGTGGATTTTTCGACGTGAAATATTTTAGTGTTATTGGCAGTTTTTGCAATTCTCTTTGCTATGACGTGTTTTGGTACGCTACTTGAAATGGTTTTCAGGTGTTTTTTGGACATGCTAAATTTTGAAAATTTTCGCCATAGTATAGCCTTGGTGTTTTGGGTGGATTTTTTGCCATAGTATAGCCTTGGTGTTTTGGGTGGATTTTTCGATGTTACATATTTTGGTGTTTTTGGCAGTTTTTGCAATTCTCTTTGCTATGACGTGTCTCGGCACGCTATTTAAAGTGGTTTTCAGGTGTTTTTTGGACATGTTAAATTTTGACATTTTTCGCCATAGTATAGCCTTGGTGTTTTGGGTGGATTTTTTGACATGAAATATTTTGGTGTTTTTGGCAGTTTTTGCAATTCCATTTGCTATGACGTTTCTCGGTATGTTATTTTAAATGTTTTTCAGGTGTTTTTTGGACATGGTAAATTTCGAAATTTTTTGCCATAGTATAACCTTGGTGTTTTGGGTGGATTTTTCGACATGAAATATTTTGGAGTTTTGGGCAGTTTTCGATATTCTCTTTGCCAAGACGTGTCTCGCACATTATTTTAAGTGGTTTTCATGTGTTTTTGGACATGTTAAATTTTGACCTTTTTCGCCATAGTATAGCCTTGGTGTTTTGGGTGGATTTTTCGCCATAGCCTTGGTGTTTTGGGTGGATTTTTTGACGTGAAATATTTTAGTGTTATTGGCAGTTTTTGCAATTCTCTTTGCTATGACGTGTTTTGGTACGCTACTTTAAATGGTTTTCAGGTGTTTTTTGGACATGCTAAATTTTGAAAATTTTCGCCATAGTATAGCCTTGGTGTTTTGGGTGGATTTTTTGACATTAAATATTTTGGTGTTTTTGGCAGTTTTTGCAATTCTCTTTGCTATGACGTGTTTTGGTACGCTATTTTAAATGGTTTTTAGGTGTTTTTTGGACATGTTAAATTTTGACCTTTTTTGCCATAGTATAGCCTTGGTGTTTTGGGTGGATTTTTTGCCATAGTATAGCCTTGGTATTTTGGGTGGATTTTTTGACGTGAAATATTTTAGTGTTATTGTCAGTTTTTGCAATTCTCTTTGCTATGACGTGTCTTGGCACGCTATTTAAAGTGGTTTTCAAGTGTTTTTGGACATGTTAAATTTTGACCTTTTTCGCCATAGTATAGCCTTGGTGTTTTGGGTGGATTTTTCGCCATAGTATAGCCTTGGTGTTTTGGGTGGATTTTTCGATGTTACATATTTTGGTGTTTTTGGCAGTTTTTGCAATTCTCTTTGCTATGAGGTTTCTCGGCACGCTATTTTAAGTGGTTTTCAGGTGTTTTTTGGACATGTTAATATTGACCTTTTTCGCCATAGTATAGCCTTGGTGTTTTGGGTGGATTTTTCGCCATAGTATAGCCTTGGTGTTTTGGGTGGGTTTTTCGCCATAGTATAGCCTTGGTGTTTTGGGTGGATTTTTCGACATGAAATATTCTGGTGTTTTCAGCAGTTTTTGCAATTCTCTTTGCTATGACGTGTCTCGGCACGCTATTTTAAGTGGTTTTCAGGTGTTTTTTGGACATGTTAAATTTTGACTTTTCCGCCATAGTACAGCCTTGGTGTTTTGGGTGGATTTTTCGCCATACTATAGCCTTGGTGTTTTGGGTGGATTTTTCGACGTGAAATATTTTAGTGTTATTGGCAGTTTTTGCAATTCTCTTTGCTATGACGTGTTTTGGTACGCTACTTTAAATGGTTTTCAGGTGTTTTTTGGACATGCTAAATTTTGAAAATTTTCGCCATAGTATAGCCTTGGTGTTTTGGGTGGATTTTTTGACATTAAATATTTTGGTGTTTTTGGCAGTTTTTGCAATTCTCTTTGCTATGACGTGTTTTGGTACGCTATTTTAAATGGTTTTTAGGTGTTTTTTGGACATGTTAAATTTTGACCTTTTTCGCCATAGTATAGCCTTGGTGTTTTGGGTGGATTTTTCGACGTGAAATATTTTAGTGTTATTGGCAGTTTTTGCAATTCTCTTTGCTATGACGTGTTTTGGTACGCTACTTTAAATGGTTTTCAGGTGTTTTTTGGACATGCTAAATTTTGAAAATTTTCGCCATAGTATAGCCTTGGTGTTTTGGGTGGATTTTTTGACATTAAATATTTTGGTGTTTTTGGCAGTTTTTGCAATTCTCTTTGCTATGACGTGTTTTGGTACGCTATTTTAAATGGTTTTTAGGTGTTTTTTGGACATGTTAAATTTTGACCTTTTTCGCCATAGTATAGCCTTGGTGTTTTGGGTGGATTTTTCGACCTGAAATATTTTGGTGTTTTTGGCAGTTTTTGCAATTCCATTTGCTATGACGTTTCTTGGCACGCTATTTTAAGTGGTTTTCAGGTGTTTTTTGGACATGTTAAATTTTGACCTTTTTCGCCATAGTATAGCCTTGGTGTTTTGGGTGGATTTTTCGACATGAAATATTTTTGAGTTTTTGGCAGTTTTCGATATTCTCTTTGCCATGACGTGTCTCGGCATGTTATTTTAAGTGGTTTTCATGTGTTTTTTGGACATGCTAAATTTTGACATTTTCCGCCATAGTATAGCCTTGGTGTTTTGGGTGGATTTTTCGATGTGACATATTTTAGTGTTATTGTCAGTTTTTGCAATTCTCTTTGCTATGACGTGTCTCGGCACGCTATTTTAAGTGGTTTTCAAGTGTTTTTTGGATATGTTAAATTTTGACCTTTTTCGCCATAGTATAACCTTGGTGTTTTGGGTGGATTTTTTGCCATAGTATAGCCTTGGTGTTTTGGGTGGATTTTTCGACATGAAATATTTTGGAGTTTTTGGCAGTTTTCGATATTCTCTTTGCCATGACGTGTCTCGGCATGTTATTTCAAGTGGTTTTCATGTGTTTTTTGGACATGTTAAATTTTGACATTTTCCGCCATAGTATAGCCTTGGTGTTTTGGGTGGATCTTTCGACGTGAAATATTTTGGTGCTTTTGGCAGTTTTTGCAATTCTCTTTGCTATGACGTGTTTTGGTACGCTATTTTAAATGGTTTTCAGGTGTTTTTTGGACATGTTAAATTTTGACCTTTTTTGCCATAGTATAGCCTTGGTGCTTTGGGTGGATTTTTTGACATGAAATATCTTGGTGTTTTGGGCAGTTTTTGCAATTCTCTTTGCTATAATGTGTCTCGGCACGCTATTTTAAGTGGTTTTCATGTGTTTTTTGGACATGTTAAAGTTTGACATTTTCCACCATAGTATAGCCTTGGTGTTTTGGGTGGATTTTTCAACATGAAATATTATGTAGTTTTTGGAAGTTTTTGAAATTCTCTTTGCTATGACGTGTCCCGGCACGCTATTTTAAGTGGTTTTCAGGTGTTTTTTGGACATGTTTTGCGTCCCTTTGTGGTTGTTTTGTGAGTCTTTGTGGTTGTTTTGCATCCCTTTGTGGTTGTTTTGTGACTGTTTGTGATTATTTTGAATCTCTGTGGTTCTGTTGTATCCCATTGTGTTTTTTTTATCCCTTTTTTGTTTTTTTTAATCTCCTTGTAATTGTTTTGCATCCCTCTGTGGTTGTTTTAGATCTTTGCTGATGCTCCGACCCTGCCTTTGGTTGTGCTCGTGCTGTGGCTGTACTGATACTGTGTCCCCCGCTCGCCCTGATTGTGGTCTGGTCCTGGTTGCGCCGATGTTGTGATCTTGCCTTTGGACACCTCCTTATCAACATATGCATGAGACTGTTATCATCATCCTCAACATCATCACAGAGTGCAATTTATAATTTCACACCTATCGTTATTGTAATATGACATGCATCTGTTTCTATTATTGCTGTGCCTCTCTCCCCCTCTCCTCCCCTTTCTCTTTCCTTTGTTGACATGATTGTATTTCATTCGTTATTTACGACATCTATTGCTCGTCTATCTGTCCTGAAAGAGGGATCCCTCATCATCCTCTACCGCTCTTCCTGAGGTTTCTTTCTCTTTTCTTTTCCCCGTTACAGGCGTTCTTTTTCAGGAGTTTTTCTTTGGGTGATGTGAGGGTCTAGGGGCAGAGGGATGTCGTACACTGTAAAGCCCTCTGAGGCAAACCATGTTTTGTGATAATGGGCTCTGTGAATAAAATTGACTTGAATTGACTTGACGTGACTTGACATGTTAATTTTTGAAATTTTCCCCATAGTATAGCCTTGGTGTTTTAGGTGGATTTTTCGATGTTACATATTTTGGTGTTTTTGGCAGTTTTTGCAATTCTCTTTGCTATGATGTGTCTCGGCACGCTATTTTAAGTGCTTTTCAAGTGTTTTTTGGACATGTTAAATTTTGACCTTTTTCGCCATAGTATAGCCTTGGTGTTTTGGGTGGATTTTTTGCCATAGTATAGCCTTGGTGTTTTGGGTGGATCTTTCGACGTGAAATATTTTAGGGTTTTTGGCAGTTTTTGCAATTCTCTTTGCTATGACGTGTTTTGGTACGCTACTTTAAATGGTTTTCAGGTGTTTTTTGGACATGCTAAATTTTGAAAATTTTCGCCATAGTATAGCCTTGGTGTTTTGGGTGGATTTTTTGACATGAAATATTTTGGTGTTTTTGGCAGTTTTTGCAGTTCTCTTTGCTATGACGTGTCTCGACACGCTATTTTAAGTGGTTTTCATGTGTTTTTTGGACATGTTAAAATTTGACCTTTTTCGCCATAGTATAGCCTTGGTGTTTTGGGTGGATTTTTTGCCATAGTATAGCCTTGGTGTTTTGGGTGGATTTTTTGACGTGAAATATTTTAGTGTTATTGGCAGTTTTTGCAATTCTCTTTGCAATGACGTGTCTCAGCACGCTATATTAAGTGGTTTTCAGGTGTTTTTTGGACATGTTAAATTTTGACCTTTTTCGCCATAGTATAGCCTTGGTGTTTTGGGTGGATTTTTTGCCATAGTATAGCCTTGGTGTTTTGGGTGGATCTTTCGACGTGAAATATTTTAGGGTTTTTGGCAGTTTTTGCAATTCTCTTTGCTATGACGTGTTTTGGTACGCTACTTTAAATGGTTTTCAGGTGTTTTTTGGACATGCTAAATTTTGAAAATTTTCGCCATAGTATAGCCTTGGTGTTTTGGGTGGATTTTTTGACATGAAATATTTTGGTGTTTTTGGCAGTTTTTGCAATTCTCTTTGCTATGACGTGTTTTGGTACGCTATTTTAAATGGTTTTCAGGTGTTTTTTGGACATGCTAAATTTTCAAAATTTTCGCCATAGTATAGCCTTGGTGTTTTGGGTGGATTTTTTGCCATAGTATAGCCTTGGTGTTTTGGGTGGATTTTTTGACGTGAAATATTTTAGTGTTATTGGCAGTTTTTGCAATTCTCTTTGCTATGACGTGTCTCGGCACGCTATTTTAAGTGGTTTTCAGGTGTTTTTTAGACATGTTAAATTTTGACCTTTTTCGCCATAGTATAGCCTTGGTGTTTTGGGTGGATTTTTCGATGTTACATATTTTGGTGTTTTTGGCAGTTTTTGCAATTCTCTTTGCTATGATGTGTCTCGGCACGCTATTTTAAGTGGTTTTCAGGTGTTTTTTGGACATGTTAAATTTTGACCTTTTTCGCCATAGTATAGCCTTGGTGTTTTGGGTGGATTTTTTGCCATAGTATAGCCTTGGTGTTTTGGGTGGATCTTTCGATGTGAAATATTTTGGTGTTTTCGGCAGTTTTTGCAATTCTCTTTGCTATGACGTGTCTTGGCACGCTATTTTAAATGGTTTTCAGGTGTTTTTTGGACATGTTAAATTTTGACCTTTTTCGCCATAGTATAGCCTTGGTGTTTTGGGTGGATTTTTTGCCATAGTATAGCCTTGGTGTTTTGGGTGGATCTTTCGATGTGAAATATTTTGGTGTTTTCGGCAGTTTTTGCAATTCTCTTTGCTATGACGTGTCTTGGCACGCTATTTAAAGTGGTTTTCAAGTGTTTTTGGACATGTTAAATTTTGACCTTTTTCGCCATAGTATAGCCTTGGTGTTTTGGGTGGATTTTTCGCCATAGTATAGCCTTGGTGTTTTGGGTGGATTTTTCGATGTTACATATTTTGGTGTTTTTGGCAGTTTTTGCAATTCTCTTTGCTATGACGTATTTTGGTACGCTACTTTAAATGGTTTTCAGGTGTTTTTTGGACATGCTAAATTTTGAAAATTTTCGCCATAGTATAGCCTTGGTGTTTTGGGTGGATTTTTTGCCATACTATAGCCTTGGTGTTTTGGGTGGATCTTTCGACGTGAAATATTTTAGGGTTTTTGGCAGTTTTGCAATTCTCTTTGCTATGACGTGTTTTGATGCGCTACTTTAAATGGTTTTCAGGTGTTTTTTGGACATGCTAAATTTTGAAAATTTTCGCCATAGTATAGCCTTGGTGTTTTGGGTGGATTTTTTGACATGAAATATTTTGGTGTTTTTGGCAGTTTTTGCAATCCTCTTTGCTATGACGTGTTTTGGTACGCTACTTTAAATGGTTTTCAGGTGTTTTTTGGACATGCTAAATTTTGAAAATTTTCGCCATAGTATAGCCTTGGTGTTTTGGGTGGATTTTTTGACATGAAATATTCTGGTGTTTTTGGCAGTTTTTGCAATTCTCTTTGCTATGACGTGTTTTAGTGCAGCTTATTTTAAATGGTTTTCATGTGTTTTTTGGACATGTTAAATTTTGACCTTTTTCGCCATAGTATAGCCTTGGTGTTTTGGGTGGATTTTTTGCCATAGTATAGCCTTGGTGTTTTGGGTGGATCTTTGATGTGAAATATTTTGGTGTTTTCGCAGTTTTGCAATTCTCTTTGCTATGACGTGTCTTGGCACGCTATTTTAAGTGGTTTTCAGGTGTTTTTGGACATGTTAAATTTTGACCTTTTTCGCCATAGTATAGCCTTGGTGTTTTGGGTGGATTTTTTGCCATAGTATAGCCTTGGTGTTTTGTGTGGATTTTTCAATGTTACATATTTTGGTGTTTTCGGCAGTTTTTGCAATTCTCTTTGCTATGATGTGTCTCGGCACGCTATTTTAAGTGGTTTTCAGGTGTTTTTTGGACATGTTAAATTTTGACCTTTTTCGCCATAGTATAGCCTTGGTGTTTTGGGTGGATTTTTTGCCATAGTATAGCCTTGGTGTTTTGGGTGGATCTTTCGACGTGAAATATTTTAGGGTTTTTGGCAGTTTTGCAATTCTCTTTGCTATGACGTGTTTTGATGCGCTACTTTAAATGGTTTTCAGGTGTTTTTTGGACATGTTAAATTTTGAAATTTTTCGCCATAGTATAGCCTTGGTGTTTTGGGTGGATTTTTTGACATGAAATATTTTGGTGGTTTTGGCAGTTTTTGCAATTCTCTTTGCTATGATGTGTTTTGGTACGCTATTTTAAATGGTTTTCAGGTGTTTTTTGGACATGTTAAATTTTGACCTTTTTCGCCATAGTATAGCCTTGGTGTTTTGGGTGGATTTTTGCCATAGTATAGCCTTGGTGTTTTGGGTGGATTTTTGACGTGAAATATTTTAGTGTTATTGGCAGTTTTTGCAATTCTCTTTGCTATGACGTGTTTTGGTACGCTACTTTAAATGGTTTTCAGGTGTTTTTTGGACATGCTAAATTTTGACCTTTTTCGCCATAGTATAGCCTTGGTGTTTTGGGTGGATTTTTTGACATGAAATATTTTGGTGTTTTTGGCAGTTTTTGCAATTCTCTTTGCTATGATGTGTTTTGGTACGCTGTTTTAAATGGTTTTCATGTGTTTTTTGGACATGTTAAATTTTGATCTTTTTCGCCATAGTATAGCCTTGGTGTTTTGGGTGGATTTTTGCCATAGTATAGCCTTGGTGTTTTGGGTGGATTTTTTGACGTGAAATATTTTAGTGTTATTGGCAGTTTTTGCAATTCTCTTTGCTATGACGTGTTTTGGTATGCTACTTTAAATGGTTTTCAGGTGTTTTTTGGTCATGTTAAATTTTGAAATTTTTCGCCATAGTATAGCCTTGGTGTTTTGGGTGGATTTTTTACCATAGTATAGCCTTGGTGTTTTGGGTGGATCTTTCGATGTGAAATATTTTGGTGTTTTCGGCAGTTTTTGCAATTCTCTTTGCTATGACGTGTTTTGGTACGCTATTTTAAATGGTTTTCAGGTGTTTTTTGGACATGCTAAATTTTCAAAATTTTCGCCATAGTATAGCCTTGGTGTTTTGGGTGGATTTTTTGACGTGAAATATTTTAGTGTTATTGGCAGTTTTTGCAATTCTCTTTGCTATGACGTGTCTCGGCACGCTATTTTAAGTGGTTTTCAGGTGTTTTTTAGACATGTTAAATTTTGACCTTTTTCGCCATAGTATAGCCTTGGTGTTTTGGGTGGATTTTTTGCCATAGTATAGCCTTGGTGTTTTGGGTGGATTTTTCGATGTTACATATTTTGGTGTTTTTGGCAGTTTTTGCAATTCTCTTTGCTATGATGTGTCTCGGCACGCTATTTTAAGTGGTTTTCAGGTGTTTTTTGGACATGTTAAATTTTGACCTTTTTCGCCATAGTATAGCCTTGGTGTTTTGGGTGGATTTTTTGCCATAGTATAGCCTTGGTGTTTTGGGTGGATCTTCGATGTGAAATATTTTGGTGTTTTCGGCAGTTTTTGCAATTCTCTTTGCTATGACGTGTCTTGGCACGCTATTTTAAATGGTTTTCAGGTGTTTTTTGGACATGTTAAATTTTGACCTTTTTTGCCATAGTATAGCCTTGGTGCTTTGGGTGGATTTTTTGCCATAGTATAGCCTTGGTGTTTTGGGTGGATCTTTCGATGTGAAATATTTTGGTGTTTTCGGCAGTTTTTGCAATTCTCTTTGCTATGACGTGTCTTGGCACGCTATTTAAAGTGGTTTTCAAGTGTTTTTGGACATGTTAAATTTTGACCTTTTTCGCCATAGTATAGCCTTGGTGTTTTGGGTGGATTTTTCGCCATAGTATAGCCTTGGTGTTTTGGGTGGATTTTTCGATGTTACATATTTTGGTGTTTTTGGCAGTTTTTGCAATTCTCTTTGCTATGACGTATTTTGGTACGCTACTTTAAATGGTTTTCAGGTGTTTTTTGGACATGCTAAATTTTGAAAATTTTCGCCATAGTATAGCCTTGGTGTTTTGGGTGGATTTTTTGCCATACTATAGCCTTGGTGTTTTGGGTGGATCTTTCGACGTGAAATATTTTAGGGTTTTTGGCAGTTTTTGCAATTCTCTTTGCTATGACGTGTTTTGGTACGCTACTTTAAATGGTTTTCAGGTGTTTTTTGGACATGCTAAATTTTGAAAATTTTCGCCATAGTATAGCCTTGGTGTTTTGGGTGGATTTTTTGACATGAAATATTTTGGTGTTTTTGGCAGTTTTTGCAATTCTCTTTGCTATGACGTGTTTTGATGCACGCTACTTTAAATGGTTTTCAGGTGTTTTTTGGACATGCTAAATTTTGAAAATTTTCGCCATAGTATAGCCTTGGTGTTTTGGGTGGATTTTTTGACATGAAATATTTTGGTGTTTTTGGCAGTTTTTGCAATTCTCTTTGCTATGACGTGTTTTGGTACGCTATTTTAAATGGTTTTCATGTGTTTTTTGGACATGTTAAATTTTGACCTTTTTCGCCATAGTATAGCCTTGGTGTTTTGGGTGGATTTTTTGCCATAGTATAGCCTTGGTGTTTTGGGTGGATCTTTCGATGTGAAATATTTTGGTGTTTTCGGCAGTTTTTGCAATTCTCTTTGCTATGACGTGTCTTGGCACGCTATTTTAAGTGGTTTTCAAGTGTTTTTGGACATGTTAAATTTTGACCTTTTTCGCCATAGTATAGCCTTGGTGTTTTGGGTGGATTTTTTGCCATAGTATAGCCTTGGTGTTTTGTGTGGATTTTTCAATGTTACATATTTTGGTGTTTTCGGCAGTTTTTGCAATTCTCTTTGCTATGATGTGTCTCGGCACGCTATTTTAAGTGGTTTTCAGGTGTTTTTTGGACATGTTAAATTTTGACCTTTTTTCGCCATAGTATAGCCTTGGTGTTTTGGGTGGATTTTTGCCATAGTATAGCCTTGGTGTTTTGGGTGGATCTTTCGACGTGAAATATTTTAGGGTTTTGGCAGATTTTGCAATTCTCTTTGCTATGACGTGTTTTGGTACGCTACTTTAAATGGTTTTCAGGTGTTTTTTGGACATGCTAAATTTTGAAAATTTTCGCCATAGTATAGCCTTGGTGTTTTGGGTGGATTTTTTGACATGAAATATTTTGGTGGTTTTGGCAGTTTTTGCAATTCTCTTTGCTATGATGTGTTTTGGTACGCTATTTTAAATGGTTTTCAGGTGTTTTTTGGACATGTTAAATTTTGACCTTTTTCGCCATAGTATAGCCTTGGTGTTTTGGGTGGATTTTTTGCCATAGTATAGCCTTGGTGTTTTGGGTGGATTTTTTGACGTGAAATATTTTAGTGTTATTGGCAGTTTTTGCAATTCTCTTTGCTATGACGTGTTTTGATGCACGCTACTTTAAATGGTTTTCAGGTGTTTTTGGACATGCTAAATTTTGACCTTTTTCGCCATAGTATAGCCTTGGTGTTTTGGGTGGATTTTTGACATGAAATATTTTGGTGTTTTGGCAGTTTTTGCAATTCTCTTTGCTATGATGTGTTTTGGTGCAGCTGTTTTAAATGGTTTTCATGTGTTTTTGGACATGTTAAATTTTGATCTTTTTCGCCATAGTATAGCCTTGGTGTTTTGGGTGGATTTTTTGCCATAGTATAGCCTTGGTGTTTTGGGTGGATTTTTTGACGTGAAATATTTTAGTGTTATTGGCAGTTTTTGCAATTCTCTTTGCTATGACGTGTTTTGGTATGCTACTTTAAATGGTTTTCAGGTGTTTTTTGGACATGCTAAATTTTGAAAATTTTCGCCATAGTATAGCCTTGGTGTTTTGGGTGGATTTTTTACCATAGTATAGCCTTGGTGTTTTGGGTGGATCTTTCGATGTGAAATATTTTGGTGTTTTCGGCAGTTTTTGCAATTCTCTTTGCTATGACGTGTTTTGGTACGCTATTTTAAATGGTTTTCAGGTGTTTTTTGGACATGCTAAATTTTCAAAATTTTCGCCATAGTATAGCCTTGGTGTTTTGGGTGGATTTTTTGACGTGAAATATTTTAGTGTTATTGGCAGTTTTTGCAATTCTCTTTGCTATGACGTGTCTCGGCACGCTATTTTAAGTGGTTTTCAGGTGTTTTTTAGACATGTTAAATTTTGACCTTTTTCGCCATAGTATAGCCTTGGTGTTTTGGGTGGATTTTTTGCCATAGTATAGCCTTGGTGTTTTGGGTGGATTTTTCGATGTTACATATTTTGGTGTTTTTGGCAGTTTTTGCAATTCTCTTTGCTATGATGTGTCTCGGCACGCTATTTTAAGTGGTTTTCAGGTGTTTTTTGGACATGTTAAATTTTGACCTTTTTCGCCATAGTATAGCCTTGGTGTTTTGGGTGGATTTTTTGCCATAGTATAGCCTTGGTGTTTTGGGTGGATTTTTTGACATGAAATATTTTGGTGTTTTTGGCAGTTTTGCAATTCTCTTTGCTATGACGTGTTTTGATGCGCTACTTTAAATGGTTTTCAGGTGTTTTTTGGACATGCTAAATTTTGACCCTTTTCGCCATAGTATAGCCTTGGTGTTTTGGGTGGATTTTTTGACATGAAATATTTTGGTGTTTTTGGCAGTTTTTGCAATTCTCTTTGCTATGACGTGTTTTGGTACGCTATTTTAAATGGTTTTCATGTGTTTTTTGGACATGTTAAATTTTGACCTTTTTCGCCATAGTATAGCCTTGGTGTTTTGGGTGGATTTTTTGCCATAGTATAGCCTTGGTGTTTTGGGTGGATCTTTCGACGTGAAATATTTTGGTGTTTTCGCAGTTTTGCAATTCTCTTTGCTATGACGTGTCTTGGCACGCTATTTAAAGTGGTTTTCAAGTGTTTTTGGACATGTTAAATTTTGACCTTTTTCGCCATAGTATAGCCTTGGTGTTTTGGGTGGATTTTTTGCCATAGTATAGCCTTGGTGTTTTGGGTGGATCTTTTCGTGAAATATTTTAGGGTTTTTGGCAGTTTTTGCAATTCTCTTTGCTATGACGTGTTTTGATGCAGCTACTTTAAATGGTTTTCAGGTGTTTTTTGGACATGCTAAATTTTGAAAATTTTCGCCATAGTATAGCCTTGGTGTTTTGGGTGGATTTTTTGACATGAAATATTTTGGTGTTTTTGGCAGTTTTTGCAATTCTCTTTGCTATGACGTGTTTTGGTACGCTATTTTAAATGGTTTTCATGTGTTTTTTGGACATGTTAAATTTTGACCTTTTTCGCCATAGTATAGCCTTGGTGTTTTGGGTGGATTTTTTGCCATAGTATAGCCTTGGTGTTTTGGGTGGATTTTTTGCCATAGTATAGCCTTGGTGTTTTGGGTGGATCTTTCGATGTGAAATATTTTGGTGTTTTCGGCAGTTTTTGCAATTCTCTTTGCTATGACGTGTCTTGGCACGCTATTTAAAGTGGTTTTCAAGTGTTTTTGGACATGTTAAATTTTGACCTTTTTCGCCATAGTATAGCCTTGGTGTTTTGGGTGGATTTTTTGCCATAGTATAGCCTTGGTGTTTTGTGTTGATTTTTCAATGTTACATATTTTGGTGTTTTCGGCAGTTTTTGCAATTCTCTTTGCTATGATGTGTCTCGGCACGCTATTTTAAGTGGTTTTCAGGTGTTTGTTGGACATGTTAAATTTTGACCTTTTTCGCCATAGTATAGCCTTGGTGTTTTGGGTGGATTTTTTGCCATAGTATAGCCTTGGTGTTTTGGGTGGATCTTTCGACGTGAAATATTTTAGGGTTTTTGGCAGTTTTTGCAATTCTCTTTGCTATGACGTGTTTTGGTACGCTACTTTAAATGGTTTTCAGGTGTTTTTTGGACATGCTAAATTTTGAAAATTTTCGCCATAGTATAGCCTTGGTGTTTTGGGTGGATTTTTTGACATGAAATATTTTGGTGTTTTTGGCAGTTTTTGCAATTCTCTTTGCTATGACGTGTTTTGGTACGCTATTTTAAATGGTTTTCATGTGTTTTTTGGACATGTTAAATTTTGACCTTTTTCGCCATAGTATAGCCTTGGTGTTTTGGGTGGATTTTTTGCCATAGTATAGCCTTGGTGTTTTGGGTGGATCTTTCGATGTGAAATATTTTAGGGTTTTCGGCAGTTTTTGCAATTCTCTTTGCTATGACGTGTCTTGGCACGCTATTTAAAGTGGTTTTCAAGTGTTTTTGGACATGTTAAATTTTGACCTTTTTCGCCATAGTATAGCCTTGGTGTTTTGGGTGGATTTTTTGCCATAGTATAGCCTTGGTGTTTTGTGTGGATTTTTCAATGTTACATATTTTGGTGTTTTCGGCAGTTTTTGCAATTCTCTTTGCTATGATGTGTCTCGGCACGCTATTTTAAGTGGTTTTCAGGTGTTTTTTGGACATGTTAAATTTTGACCTTTTTCGCCATAGTATAGCCTTGGTGTTTTGGGTGGATTTTTTGCCATAGTATAGCCTTGGTGTTTTGTGTGGATTTTTCAATGTTACATATTTTGGTGTTTTCGGCAGTTTTTGCAATTCTCTTTGCTATGATGTGTCTCGGCACGCTATTTTAAGTGGTTTTCAGGTGTTTTTTGGACATGTTAAATTTTGACCTTTTTCGCCATAGTATAGCCTTGGTGTTTTGGGTGGATTTTTTGCCATAGTATAGCCTTGGTGTTTTGGGTGGATCTTTCGACGTGAAATATTTTAGGGTTTTTGGCAGTTTTTGCAATTCTCTTTGCTATGACGTGTTTTGGTACGCTACTTTAAATGGTTTTCAGGTGTTTTTTGGACATGCTAAATTTTGAAAATTTTCGCCATAGTATAGCCTTGGTGTTTTGGGTGGATTTTTTGACATGAAATATTTTGGTGGTTTTGGCAGTTTTTGCAATTCTCTTTGCTATGATGTGTTTTGGTACGCTATTTTAAATGGTTTTCAGGTGTTTTTTGGACATGTTAAATTTTGACCTTTTTCGCCATAGTATAGCCTTGGTGTTTTGGGTGGATTTTTTGCCATAGTATAGCCTTGGTGTTTTGGGTGGATTTTTTGACGTGAAATATTTTAGTGTTATTGGCAGTTTTTGCAATTCTCTTTGCTATGACGTGTTTTGGTACGCTACTTTAAATGGTTTTCAGGTGTTTTTTGGACATGCTAAATTTTGACCTTTTTCGCCATAGTATAGCCTTGGTGTTTTGGGTGGATTTTTTGACATGAAATATTTTGGTGTTTTTGGCAGTTTTTGCAATTCTCTTTGCTATGATGTGTTTTGGTACGCTGTTTTAAATGGTTTTCATGTGTTTTTTGGACATGTTAAATTTTGATCTTTTTCGCCATAGTATAGCCTTGGTGTTTTGGGTGGATTTTTTGCCATAGTATAGCCTTGGTGTTTTGGGTGGATTTTTTGACGTGAAATATTTTAGTGTTATTGGCAGTTTTTGCAATTCTCTTTGCTATGACGTGTTTTGGTATGCTACTTTAAATGGTTTTCAGGTGTTTTTTGGACATGCTAAATTTTGAAAATTTTCGCCATAGTATAGCCTTGGTGTTTTGGGTGGATTTTTTACCATAGTATAGCCTTGGTGTTTTGGGTGGATCTTTCGATGTGAAATATTTTGGTGTTTTCGGCAGTTTTTGCAATTCTCTTTGCTATGACGTGTTTTGGTACGCTATTTTAAATGGTTTTCAGGTGTTTTTTGGACATGCTAAATTTTCAAAATTTTCGCCATAGTATAGCCTTGGTGTTTTGGGTATATTTTTGACGTGAAATATTTTAGTGTTATTGGCAGTTTTTGCAATTCTCTTTGCTATGACGTGTCTCGGCACGCTATTTTAAGTGGTTTTCAGGTGTTTTTTAGACATGTTAAATTTTGACCTTTTTCGCCATAGTATAGCCTTGGTGTTTTGGGTGGATTTTTTGCCATAGTATAGCCTTGGTGTTTTGGGTGGATTTTTCGATGTTGCATATTTAGGTGTTTTTGGCAGTTTTTGCAATTCTCTTTGCTATGATGTGTCTCGGCACGCTATTTTAAGTGGTTTTCAGGTGTTTTTTGGACATGTTAAATTTTGACCTTTTTCGCCATAGTATAGCCTTGGTGTTTTGGGTGGATTTTTTGCCATAGTATAGCCTTGGTGTTTTGGGTGGATTTTTTGACGTGAAATATTTTGGTGTTTTTGGCAGTTTTTGCAATTCTCTTTGCTATGACGTGTTTTGGTACGCTACTTTAAATGGTTTTCAGGTGTTTTTTGGACATGCTAAATTTTGACCTTTTTCGCCATAGTATAGCCTTGGTGTTTTGGGTGGATTTTTTGACATGAAATATTTTGGTGTTTTTGGCAGTTTTGCAATTCTCTTTGCTATGACGTGTTTTGGTGCAGCTTATTTTAAATGGTTTTCATGTGTTTTTGGACATGTTAAATTTTGACCTTTTTCGCCATAGTATAGCCTTGGTGTTTTGGGTGGATTTTTCGCCATAGTATAGCCTTGGTGTTTTGGGTGGATCTTTCGATGTGAAATATTTTGGTGTTTTCGGCAGTTTTTGCAATTCTCTTTGCTATGACGTGTCTTGGCACGCTATTTAAAGTGGTTTTCAAGTGTTTTTGGACATGTTAAATTTTGACCTTTTTCGCCATAGTATAGCCTTGGTGTTTTGGGTGGATTTTTTGCCATAGTATAGCCTTGGTGTTTTGGGTGGATCTTTCGACGTGAAATATTTTAGGGTTTTTGGCAGTTTTTGCAATTCTCTTTGCTATGACGTGTTTTGGTACGCTATTTTAAATGGTTTTCAGGTGTTTTTTGGACATGCTAAATTTTGAAAATTTTTGCCATAGTATAGCCTTGGTGTTTTGGGTGGATTTTTTGACATGAAATATTTTGGTGTTTTTGGCAGTTTTTGCAATTCTCTTTGCTATGACGTGTCTTGGCACGCTATTTAAAGTGGTTTTCAAGTGTTTTTGGACATGTTAAATTTTGACCTTTTCGCCATAGTATAGCCTTGGTGTTTTGGGTGGATTTTTGCCATAGTATAGCCTTGGTGTTTTGGGTTGATCTTTCAATGTTACATATTTTGGTGTTTTCGGCAGTTTTGCAATTCTCTTTGCTATGATGTGTCTCGCACGCTATTTTAAGTGGTTTTCAGGTGTTTTTGGACATGTTAAATTTTGACCTTTTTCGCCATAGTATAGCCTTGGTGTTTTGGGTGGATTTTTGCCATAGTATAGCCTTGGTGTTTTGGGTGGATCTTTCAATGTGAAATATTTTAGGGTTTTTGGCAGTTTTGCAATTCTCTTTGCTATGACGTGTTTTGATGCGCTACTTTAAATGGTTTTCAGGTGTTTTTTGGACATGCTAAATTTTGAAAATTTTCGCCATAGTATAGCCTTGGTGTTTTGGGTGGATTTTTTGACATGAAATATTTTGGTGTTTTTGGCAGTTTTTGCAATTCTCTTTGCTATGACGTGTTTTGGTACGCTATTTTAAATGGTTTTCATGTGTTTTTTGAACATGTTAAATTTTGACCTTTTTCGCCATAGTATAGCCTTGGTGTTTTGGGTGGATTTTTTGCCATAGTATAGCCTTGGTGTTTTGGGTGGATTTTTAGATGTGATATATTTTATGGGTTTTGGCAGTTTTTGCAATTCTCTTTGCTATGACGTGTCTTGGCACGCTATTTAAAGTGGTTTTCAGGTGTTTTTGGACATGTTAAATTTTGACCTTTTTCGCCATAGTATAGCCTTGGTGTTTTGGGTGGATTTTTTGCCATAGTATAGCCTTGGTGTTTTGGGTGGATTTTTCAATGTTACATATTTTGGTGTTTTCGGCAGTTTTT
Organism: Plectropomus leopardus; assembly: GCF_026936395.1. Taxonomy (NCBI): domain Eukaryota; kingdom Metazoa; phylum Chordata; class Actinopteri; order Perciformes; family Serranidae; genus Plectropomus; species Plectropomus leopardus. Next base: position 1,962,670 of record NC_142182.1, read on the forward strand.
GCAATTCTCTTTGCTATGATGTGTTTTGCACGCTATTTTAAATGGTTTTCATGTGTTTTTTGGACATGTTAAATTTTGACCTTTTTCGCCATAGTATAGCCTTGGTGTTTTGGGTGGATTTTTTGCCATAGTATAGCCTTGGTGTTTTGGGTGGATCTTTCGATGTGAAATATTTTAGGGTTTTGGCAGTTTTGCAATTCTCTTTGCTATGACGTGTTTTGGCACGCTTATTTAAAGTGGTTTTCAAGTGTTTTTGGACATGCTAAATTTTGAAAATTTTCGCCATAGTCTAGCCTTGGTGTTTTGGGTGGATTTTTTGCCATAGTATAGCCTTGGTGTTTTGGGTGGATTTTTCAATGTTACATATTTTGGTGTTTTCGGCAGTTTTTGCAATTCTCTTTGCTATGATGTGTCTCGGCACGCTATTTTAAGTGGTTTTCAGGTGTTTTTTGGACATGTTAAATTTTGACCTTTTTCGCCATAGTATAGCCTTGGTGTTTTGGGTGGATTTTTTGCCATAGTATAGCCTTGGTGTTTTGGGTGGATCTTTCGACGTGAAATATTTTAGGGTTTTTGGCAGTTTTTGCAATTCTCTTTGCTATGGCGTGTTTTGATGCGCTATTTTAAATGGTTTTCAGGTTTTTTTTGGACATGCTAAATTTTGAAAATTTTCGCCATAGTATAGCCTTGGTGTTTTGGGTGGATTTTTTGACATGAAATATTTTGGTGTTTTTGGCAGTTTTTGCAATTCTCTTTGCTATGACGTGTCTCGGCACGCTATTTTAAGTGGTTTTCATGTGTTTTTTGGACATGTTAAATTTTGACCTTTTTCGCCATAGTATAGCCTTGGTGTTTTGGGTGGGTTTTTTGCCTTAGTATAGCCTTGGTGTTTTGGGTGGATTTTTCAATGTTAAATATTTTGGTGTTATTGGCAGTTTTGCAATTCTCTTTGCTATGATGTGTCTCGGCACGCTATTTTAAGTGGTTTTCAGGTGTTTTTTAGACATGTTAAATTTTGACCTTTTTCGCCATAGTATAGCCTTGGTGTTTTGGGTGGATTTTTTGCCATAGTATAGCCTTGGTGTTTTGGGTGGATTTTTCGATGTTGCATATTTAGGTGTTTTTGGCAGTTTTTGCAATTCTCTTTGCTATGACGTGTTTTGGTACGCTACTTTAAATGGTTTTCAGGTGTTTTTTGGACATGCTAAATTTTGAAAATTTTCGCCATAGTATAGCCTTGGTGTTTTGGGTGGATTTTTTGACATGAAATATTTTGGTGTTTTTGGCAGTTTTTGCAATTCTCTTTGCTATGACGTGTTTTGGTACGCTATTTTAAATGGTTTTCATGTGTTTTTTTGGACATGTTAAATTTTGACCTTTTTCGCCATAGTATAGCCTTGGTGTTTTGGGTGGATCTTTCGATGTGAAATATTTTAGGGTTTTCGGCAGTTTTTGCAATTCTCTTTGCTATGACGTGTCTTGGCACGCTATTTAAAGTGGTTTTCAAGTGTTTTTGGACATGTTAAATTTTGACCTTTTTCGCCATAGTATAGCCTTGGTGTTTTGGGTGGATTTTTTGCCATAGTATAGCCTTGGTGTTTTGGGTGGATTTTTCAATGTTACATATTTTGGTGTTTTCGGCAGTTTTTGCAATTCTCTTTGCTATGATGTGTCTCGGCACGCTATTTTAAGTGGTTTTCAGGTGTTTGTTGGACATGTTAAATTTTGACCTTTTTCGCCATAGTATAGCCTTGGTGTTTTGGGTGGATTTTTTGCCATAGTATAGCCTTGGTGTTTTGGGTGGATCTTTCGACGTGAAATATTTTAGGGTTTTTGGCAGTTTTTGCAATTCTCTTTGCTATGACGTGTTTTGGTACGCTACTTTAAATGGTTTTCAGGTGTTTTTTGGACATGCTAAATTTTGAAAATTTTCGCCATAGTATAGCCTTGGTGTTTTGGGTGGATTTTTTGACATGAAATATTTTGGTGTTTTGGGCAGTTTTTGCAATTCTCTTTGCTATGATGTGTTTTGGTACGCTATTTTAAATGGTTTTCATGTGTTTTTTTGGACATGTTAAATTTTGACCTTTTTCGCCATAGTATAGCCTTGGTGTTTTGGGTGGATCTTTCGATGTGAAATATTTTAGGGTTTTCGGCAGTTTTTGCAATTCTCTTTGCTATGACGTGTCTTGGCACGCTATTTAAAGTGGTTTTCAAGTGTTTTTGGACATGTTAAATTTTGACCTTTTTCGCCATAGTATAGCCTTGGTGTTTTGGGTGGATTTTTTGCCATAGTATAGCCTTGGTGTTTTGGGTGGATCTTTCGATGTGAAATATTTTGGTGTTTTCGGCAGTTTTGCAATTCTCTTTGCTATGATGTGTCTTGGCACGCTATTTAAAGTGGTTTTCAGGTGTTTGTTGGACATGTTAAATTTTGACCTTTTTCGCCATAGTATAGCCTTGGTGTTTTGGGTGGATTTTTTGCCATAGTATAGCCTTGGTGTTTTGGGTGGATCTTTCGACGTGAAATATTTTAGGGTTTTTGGCAGTTTTGCAATTCTCTTTGCTATGACGTGTTTTTGCACGCTACTTTAAATGGTTTTCAGGTGTTTTTTGGACATGCTAAATTTTGAAAATTTTCGCCATAGTATAGCCTTGGTGTTTTGGGTGGATTTTTGGCATGAAATATTTTGGTGTTTTGGGCAGTTTTGGAATTCTCTTTGCTATGATGTGTTTTGGTACGCTATTTTAAATGGTTTTCATGTGTTTTTTGGACATGTTAAATTTTGACATTTTTCGCCATAGTATAGCCTTGGTGTTTTGGGTGGATTTTTTGCCATAGTATAGCCTTGGTGTTTTGGGTGGATTTTTTGCCATAGTATAGCCTTGGTGTTTTGGGTGGATCTTTCGATGTGAAATATTTTGGTGTTTTCGGCAGTTTTTGCAATTCTCTTTGCTATGACGTGTCTTGGCACGCTATTTAAAGTGGTTTTCAAGTGTTTTTGGACATGTTAAATTTTGACCTTTTTCGCCATAGTATAGCCTTGGTGTTTTGGGTGGATTTTTTGACGTGAAATATTTTAGTGTTATTGGCAGTTTTTGCAATTCTTTTTGCTATGACGTGTCTCGGCACGCTATTTTAAGTGGTTTTCAGGTGTTTCTTGGTCATGCTAAATTTTGAAAATTTTCGCCATAGTATAGTCTTGGTGTTTTGGGTGGATTTTTTGACATGGAATATTTTAGTGTTATTGGCAGTTTTTGCAATTCTCTTTGCAATGACGTGTCTCGGCACGCTGTATTTTAAGAGGTTTTCAGGTGTTTTTTAGACATGCGAAATTTTGACCTTTTTCGCCATAGTATAGCCTTGGTGTTTTGGGTGGATTTTTGACATGAAATATTTTGGTGTTTTGGGCAGTTTTTGCAATTCTCTTTGCTATGACGTGTCTCGGCACGCTACTTTAAGTGGTTTTCAGGTGTTTTTTGGACATGTTAAATTATGACATTTTTCGCCATAGTATAGCCTTGGTGTTTTGGGTGGATCTTTCGACGTGAAATATTTTGGTGTTTTTGGCAGTTTTTGCAATTCTCTTTGCTATGATGTGTCTCGGCACGCTATTTTAAGTGGTTTTCAAGTGTTTTTTGGACATGTTAAATTTTGACCTTTTTCGCCATAGTATAGCCTTGGTGTTTTGGGTGCATTTTTTGCCATAGTATAGCCTTGGTGTTTTGGGTGGATCTTTCGACGTGAAATATTTTGGTGCTTTTGGCAGTTTTTGCAATTCTCTTTGCTATGACGTGTCTCGGCACGCTACTTTAAGTGGTTTTCAGGTGTTTTTTGGACATGTTAAATTATGACATTTTTTGCCATAGTATAGCCTTGGTGTTTTGGGTGGATTTTTTGACATGAAATATTTTGGTGTTTTGGGCAGTTTTTGCAATTCTCTTTGCTATGATGTGTCTCGGCACGCTATTTTAAGTGGTTTTCATGTGTTTTTTGGACATGTTAAATTTTGACATTTTTCGCCATAGTATAGCCTTGGTGTTTTGGGTGGATTTTCTGCCATAGTATAGCCTTGGTGTTTTGGGTGGATCTTTCGACGTGAAATATTTTGGTGTTTTTGTTTTTGTGTTTTTTGGACATGTTTTGCGTCCCTTTGTGGTTGTTTTGTGAGTCTTTGTGGTTGTTTTGCATCCCTTTGTGGTTGTTTTGTGACTGTGATTATTTTGAATCTCTGTGGTTCTGTTGTATCCCATTGTGTTTTTTTTATCCCTTTTTTGTTTTTTTTAATCTCCTTGTAATTGTTTTGCATCCCTTTGTGGTTGTTTTAGATCTTTGCTGATGCTCCGACCCTGCCTTTGGTTGTGCTCGTGCTGTGGCTGTACTGATACTGTGCCCCCCGCTCGCCCTGATTGTGGTCTGGTCCTGGTTGCGCCGATGTTGTGATCTTGCCTTTGGACACCTCCTTATCAACATATGCATGAGACTGTTATCATCATCCTCAACATCATCACAGAGTGCAATTTATAATTTCACACCTATCGTTATTGTAATATGACATGCATCTGTTTCTATTATTGCTGTGCCTCTCCCCCCCCCCCACCCTTTCTCTTTCCTTTGTTGACATGATTGTATTTCATTCGTTATTTACGACATCTATTGCTCGTCTATCTGTCCTGAAAGAGGGATCCCTCATCATCCTCTACCGCTCTTCCTGAGGTTTCTTTCTCTTTTCTTTTCCCCGTTACAGGCGTTCTTTTTCAGGAGTTTTTCTTTGGGTGATGTGAGGGTCTAAGGGCAGAGGGATGTCGTACACTGTAAAGCCCTCTGAGGCAAACCATGTTTTGTGATAATGGGCTCTGTGAATAAAATTGACTTGAATTGACTTGACGTGACTTGACATGTTAATTTTTTAAATTTTCCCCATAGTATAGCCTTGGTGTTTTGGGTGGATTTTTCGACGTGAAATATTTTGGTGTTTTGGGCAGTTTTTGCAATTCTGTTTGCTATGACGTGTCTCGGTACGCTATTTTAAATGGTTTTCAGGTGTTTTTTGGACATGCGAAATTTTGACCTTTTTCGCCATAGTATAGCCTTGGTGTTTTGGGTGGATTTTTTGACGTGAAATATTTTAGTGTTTTCGGCAGTTTTTGCAATTCTCTTTGCTATGACGTGTCTCGGCACGCTATTTTAAGTGGTTTTCAGGTGTTTTTTGGACATGCGAAATTTTGACCTTTTTCGCCATAGTATAGCCTTGGTGTTTTGGGTGGATTTTTTGCCATAGTATAGCCTTGGTGTTTTGGGTGGATCTTTCAACGTGAAATATTTTGGTGTTTTTGGCAGTTTTTGCAATTCTCTTTGCTATGATGTGTTTTGGTACGCTATTTTAAATGGTTTTCAGGTGGTTTTTGGACATGCTAAATTTTGAAAATTTTCGCCATAGTATAGCCTTGGTGTTTTGGGTGGTTTTTTGACGTGAAATATTTTAGCGTTATTGGCAGTTTTTGCAATTCTCTGCTATGACGTGTCCCGGCACGCTATTTTAAGTGGTTTTCAGGTGTTTTTTGGACATGTTAAATTTTGATCTTTTTCGCCATAGTATAGCCTTGGTGTTTTGGGTGGATTTTTTGACATGAAATATTTTGGTGTTTTGGGCAGTTTTTGCAATTCTCTTTGCTATGACGTGTCTCGGCACGCTATTTTAAGTGGTTTTCAGGTGTTTTTTGGACATGTTAAATTTTGACATTTTTCGCCATAGTATAGCCTTGGTGTTTTGGGTGGATTTTTCGCCATAGTATAGCTTTGGTGTTTTGGGTGGATTTTTCGATGTTACATATTTTGGTGTTTTTGGCAGTTTTTGCAATTCTCTTTGCTTTGATGTGTGTCGGCACGCTATTTTAAGTGGTTTTCAAGTGTTTTTTGGACATGCGAAATTTTGACCTTTTTCGCCATAGTATAGCCTTGGTGTTTTGGGTGGATTTTTTGCCATAGTATAGCCTTGGTGTTTTGGGTGGATCTTTCAACGTGAAATATTTTGGTGTTTTTGGCAGTTTTTGCAATTCTCTTTGCTATGATGTGTTTTGGTACGCTATTTTAAATGGTTTTCAGGTGGTTTTTGGACATGCTAAATTTTGAAAATTTTCGCCATAGTATAGCCTTGGTGTTTTGGGTGGTTTTTTGACGTGAAATATTTTAGTGTTATTGGCAGTTTTTGCAATTCTCTGCTATGACGTGTCCCGGCACGCTATTTTAAGTGGTTTTCAGGTGTTTTTTGGACATGTTAAATTTTGATCTTTTTCGCCATAGTATAGCCTTGGTGTTTTGGGTGGATTTTTTGACATGAAATATTTTGGTGTTTTGGGCAGTTTTTGCAATTCTCTTTGCTATGACGTGTCTCGGCACGCTATTTTAAGTGGTTTTCAGGTGTTTTTTGGACATGTTAAATTTTGACATTTTTCGCCATAGTATAGCCTTGGTGTTTTGGGTGGATTTTTCGCCATAGTATAGCTTTGGTGTTTTGGGTGGATTTTTCGATGTTACATATTTTGGTGTTTTTGGCAGTTTTTGCAATTCTCTTTGCTTTGATGTGTGTCGGCACGCTATTTTAAGTGGTTTTCAAGTGTTTTTTGGACATGTTAAATTTTGACCTTTTTCGCCATAGTATAGCCTTGGTGTTTTGGGTGGATATTTTGACATGAAATATTTTGGTGTTTTTGGCAGTTTTTGCAATTCCATTTGCTATGACGTTTCTCGGTATGTTATTTTAAATGTTTTTCAGGTGTTTTTTGGACATGGTAAATTTCGAAATTTTTTGCCATAGTATAACCTTGGTGTTTTGGGTGGATTTTTCGACATGAAATATTTTGGTGTTTTTGGCAGTTTTTGCAATTCTCTTTGCTATGACGTCTCTCGGCACGCTATTTTAAGTGGTTTTCATGTGTTTTTTGGACATGTTAAATTTTGACCTTTTTCGCCATAGTATAGCCTTGGTGTTTTGGGTGGATTTTTTGCCGTAGTATAGCCTTGGTGTTTTGGGTGGATTTTTTTAAATGAAATATTTTGGTGTTTTTGGCAGTTTTTGCAATTCCATTTGCTATGACGTTTCTCGGTACGATATTTTAAATGGTTTTCAGGTGTTTTTTGGACATGCTAAATTTTGAAATTTTTTGCCATAGTATAGCCTTGGTGTTTTGGGTGGATTTTTTGACATGAAATATTTTAGTGTCATTGGCAGTTTTTGCAATTCACTTTGCTATGACGTGTCTCGGCACGCTATTTTAAGTGGTTTTCATGTGTTTTTTGGACATGTTAAATTTTGACCTTTTTCGCCATAGTATAGCCTTGGTGTTTTGGGTGGATTTTTGCCATAGTATAGCCTTGGTATTTTGGGTGGATTTTTTGACGTGAAATATTTTAGTGTTATTGTCAGTTTTTGCAATTCTCTTTGCTATGACGTGTCTCGGTACGCTATTTTAAGTGGTTTTCAAGTGTTTTTTGGACATGTTAAATTTTGACCTTTTTCGCCATAGTATAGCCTTGGTGTTTTGGGTGGATTTTTTGACATGAAATATTTTGGTGTTTTTGGCAGTTTTTGCAATTCCATTTGCTATGACGTTTCTCGGTATGTTATTTTAAATGTTTTTCAGGTGTTTTTTGGACATGGTAAATTTCGAAATTTTTTGCCATAGTATAACCTTGGTGTTTTGGGTGGATTTTTCGACATGAAATATTTTGGTGTTATTGTCAGTTTTTGCAATTCTCTTTGCTATGACGTGTCTCGGCACGCTATTTTAAGTGGTTTTCAGGTGTTTTTTGGACATGTTAAATTTTGACCTTTTTCGCCATAGTATAGCCTTGGTGTTTTTGGGTGGATTTTTTTGACATGAAATATTTTGGTGTTTTTGGCAGTTTTTGCAATTCTCTTTGCTATGATGTGTCTCGGCACGCTATTTAAAGTGGTTTTCAGGTGTTTTTTGGACATGTTAAATTTTGACCTTTTTCGCCATAGTATAGCCTTGGTGTTTTTGGGTGGATTTTTTTGACATGAAATATTTTGGTGTTTTTGGCTTTTTTTGCAATTCTCTTTGCTATGACGTGTCTCAGTACGCTATTTTAAATGGTTTTCAGGTGATTTTTGGACATGCTAAATTTTGAAATTTTTCGCCATAGTATAGCCTTGGTGTTTTGGGTGGATTTTTTGACGTGAAATATTTTAGTGTTATTGGCAGTTTTTGCAATTCTCTTTGCTATGATGTGTCTCGGCACGCTATTTTAAGTGGTTTTTAGCTGTTTTTTGGACGTTAAATTTTGACCTTTTTTCGCCATATTATAGCCTTGGTATTTTGGGTGGATTTTTTGACGTGAAATATTTTAGTGTTTTCTGCAGTTTTTGCAATTCTCTTTGCTATGATGTGTCTCGCCACACTATTTAAAGTGGTTTTCATGTGTTTTTTGGACATGCGAAATTTTGACCCTTTTCACCATAGTATAGCCTTGGTGTTTTGGGTGGATTTTTCAATGTTACATATTTTGGTGTTTTTGGCAGTTTTTGCAATTCTCGTTGCTACGTCGTGTCTCAGCACACTATTTTACGTGGTTTTATGTGTTTTTTGGACATGTTTAATTTTGACATTTTTCGCCATAGTATAGCCTTGGTGTTTTGGGTGGATTTTTCGACATGAAATAATTTGGTTTTTTCTGCTGTTTTTGCAATTCTCTTTGCTATGACGTGTCTCGGCACGCTAGTTTAATTGGTTTTCATGTGTTTTTTTGGACATGTTAAATTTTGACATTTTTCGCCATAGTATAGCCTTGGTGTTTCAGGTGTATTTTTCAACATGATATATTTTGGTGTTTTTGGCAGTTGGCACATGGTCAAATCTCTCCCAGAGGTGGGAGTTGAAGCTCCTTCTGACGGGAGACTCTGCCAGACCCTCCAAGCAGACCCTCACAATGCATTTGGGTCTGCCAGGTCTGACCGACGTCCTCCCCCACCATTGGAGTCAATTCAAGACCAGGTGGTGATCGGTTGACAGCTCCGCCCCTCTCTTCACCCGAATGTCCAGACATGCGGCCGCAAGTCCGACGACACAACTAAAAAGTTGATTATCGAACTGTGGCTTCGAGTCTCCTCGTGCCAAGTGCACATATGGAAACCCTTATGCTTGAACACGGTGTTCGTTATGGACAATCTGTGGCGAGCACAGAAGTCCAACAACAAAACGCCACTCAGGTTCAGATCGGGGGGGCCATTCCTCCCGATGACGCCCCTCCAGGTCTCACTGTCGCTGCCAATGTGAGCATTGAAGTCCCCCAGCAGAATGAGGGAGTCCCCAGAAGGAGCACTCTCCAGCACCCCCTCTAAGGACTCCAAAAAGGGTGGATACTCTGAAGTGCAGTTTGGACCGTAGGCACAAACAACAGTCAGGATCCGTCTCCCCACCCAAATGCGGAGGGAGGCTACCCTCTCGTTCACCGGGGTAAACTCCAACGTACAGGCACCGAGCCGGGGGGCAAATAGGTATGGTATTACGAAAATATATAAAAATATCATAGTATAAGATGTCATAAAATTGTAAACAAATGTCATAGTATAGTACGTTGAAAAAAATTCATACTTCAGTATATCCAAAATTTTCTGAAAGACTAATTGTGTTGCAGGTTGAAAAAAACGTTTTAGTACAGTATGTGCAAAAATAAATAGAAAAATCATTGTCATTAAATTACAAAAAAAAATCATGGAATTGTATTTCATGACAACGTAAAAAAAAATGTATAGTATGTCATAAAATTGTAAATACGGTGCACTATGGTGTGCCATGAAATTCTGATCA